>NW_028021046.1:0-11031 GCF_054177405.1 Leptonychotes weddellii
AAAGAGGGCACGTTCTGCATGGAGCACTGGGTGTTATGCACAAACAATGAATCATGGAACACTACATATAAAACTAATGATGTAATGTATGGGGATTAACATAACAATAAAATAATTTTTTTAAAAAAGACACAGATGTAGTGAAAAGAAGGGCCATATATACCCCAATGTTCATAGCAGCAATGTCCACAATAGCCAAACTGTGGAAAGAGCTGAGATGCCCTTCACCAGATGAACGGATAAAGAATATGTGGTCCATATATTCAATGCAGTATTACTCTGCCATCAGAAAGGATGAATACCCAACTCTCACATCAACATGGATGGGACTGGAGGAGATTATGTTAAGTGAAATAAGTCAAGCAGAGAAAGTCATTTATCATATGGTTTCACTTATTTGTGGAACATAAGGAATAGCATGGAGAAGGATGGGAAAAATGAAGGGGAGGAATCAGAGGGAGAGATGAACCATGAAAGACTATGGACTCTGAGAAACAAACTGAAGGTTTTAGAGGGGAGGACAGTGGGGGGATGGGTATTAAGGAGGGCATGTACTGCATGGAGCACTGGGTGTTATACAAAAACAATGAATTGTGGATCACCACATCAAAAACTAATGATGTATTGTATGGTGACTAACATAGCATAATAAAATAAAATTAAATAAATAAATAAATAAATAAAACAAAACAAAACAAAAAGGGCCTTGTGATTACACTGGGCCCACCAATGTAATCTAGGGTAATCACCACGTCTCAAAGTCATTTTATTAGCAACCTTAATCCCATCTGTAACCTTAATTTTCCCTTGCCATGTAACATAAAATACTCACAGTTCTAAGGTCATGGAAATTATGGGGATGTCATTATTCTATATACTACAGTCCTTGACTTTAAGAGACAAATGTGTGCATCAGGAAGCTGGGGCTGAAACCAGGTTGAAAGACTTCATAATGTTGGAGCTATCCTTGAAGTTTTCCAACATTGCAAAGAACAAAATTCAGGTTACTGAACACTGTAAGAGTCATAATCTATCTAGATTCTTGAGATGGGTATACAGAAACAAATTGGAATTACATTATGTCCCAATGAATGTGGCCTCCAGACTCTGAGTATAGGATCCTGTCATGGCACTAAAAGGATTAAGTTCACATATCAACAAACCATCAAAAGCATGCTGACTGGGATGCCTGGGTGGCTCAGTTGGCTGAGCTTCTGCTTTCAGCCCAGGTCATGGTCTCAGGGTACTGGGAACATGTCCTGCATCAGGCTCCTTACTCGGCGGGGAGTCTGCTTCTCCCTCTGCCTGCTGCTTCCCGTTTGTGCTCTCTCTTTCTCTCTTTCTCTGACAAATAAATAAATAAAATCTTAAAAAAAAAAAAAAAAGCATGCTGACCGTGGGCCATCCTTACCTGAGAAAGTGGGAAGCATGTTCTACTTTCCAGGCGACCTTATTGACATCTAGAAAGCATTCCTGGTTTTACTTGCCTTATCTCCACCATTAGACTCTCTCTCTCTTTTTTTTTTTTTTTTTCAGTCTTGGTCTTTGTGGGTTTCATTTTTATTATGTAGCCCTATGCCTAATTCAAACACATAGGATAGATATTTTTAAATTAACTATGAAAAAAATAAGATGTATCTTGTTTTTTCTACTAAATCAGTATTTCTCAAATTGTATGTAGTAAATTAATTTTGAGCTTTTTTTTTTTTTTTAATTCAGTTCATCCCAGACCATCCTCTCCCTGCCCCTCCATCTGGACCTGCACTTACTCCCCTTGTCACACCATAAGCCATAATCACCCTATGGACTCCAAGTGCACCCTGTGTGCCTTCCTGGGAAACCCCACACTCTACCCACTCATACCAGGAAAAAAAAATTGCACCCATAAAATTTTATTGTATTGTATACAAAACTGTGTGCTTTGGCACTGCAAATTCAAATTGCTCTAAAAATTTTCAAACTTTCTCCCTTTTTGTACTTGCCTCATCATAGATAATAGACAGTGCATAACACTTTCCCTGAATGGGATGCTGTAGTTACCAAATAAAATACATGTAAAAGGCTCTGGCACTGTGTCTTTTGCTTAGTGGACAGTCTATAAATACAAGTTCCTTATTCCCTTATATTCTTAGACACTCCTTATAATTTCACAGAACCTCATGTTTACAAATAGTTGTACTCATATGATTA
The DNA here is from genome assembly GCF_054177405.1 of Leptonychotes weddellii. Classification (NCBI taxonomy): domain Eukaryota; kingdom Metazoa; phylum Chordata; class Mammalia; order Carnivora; family Phocidae; genus Leptonychotes; species Leptonychotes weddellii. The sequence continues at coordinate 2,191 of NW_028021046.1, forward strand.
AACTTAATTTCATAACAACACTGGATGCCCAGGTAAGAGATACCCAGTGTCACAAATGGAAAAGCTAAACCTTACCCTTAATCTTTTGATCCCAAGTTATGCAACATAGTTAGCCCCTGCTCAATTGCACACATTTATATTCTTAACCCTAAAATTTGATCATTTTTCTGATTCATGTTTTATTTTAATAATGTATTATCCCCAGATGCTCTCTTATTATTTAATGCATATAATTCACTTCTTCCCTTTTAAGAATGGAAGTCATTCCTAATTCTTGAGCTAGAATGTTAAATTAATTTGGTGAGATTTAATTTAAAAGGCATTAAACTCATGGCCCATTTGTGTTCAGAAGAGTTATTTAAAAATTGAATTAGTAATATTCCCTGCCTTCAGCTGTTATATGCCAACTCATAAATGCAGGGCTATAGGATAGTATATTGAACAGTTCCTATAAATGTCACTCTTTCTATAGTAAGCAAAGAACAATCTGGTGCAGGAAAAGGAGAGATTTCCCTGCTCTCGGTGCAGGGAAATCTCTTTTTGTCCAATTCAAATCACACAGAAAACATGAAAAATATAAACCTTTATTTCTCATAGTCATAACTGAGCCTTTACAGAATAGATTCCTTCTCTCTCAAACTGGCAGACCCTAGCCCTCTGCAGTAATCTTGGTTTGAACAAATATTTGGATGATTTTCTTTCGTATCTCCTTGGTCTTCACAGCATAGACTATAGGGTTCAGCACAGGGGGTACAAGAAGGTAGGTATTAGCCATGAGGGCATGAGTCAGTGGTGAAAGGTGCTTTCCAAAACGATGAATGACAGACACCCTAATGAGTGGAACATAGAAGATGAGTACAGCACAGATATGTGAAACACAGGTGTTGAGTGCCTTCAGCCGGCCCTCCCCTGAGGCAATGGCCATTACTGTTCGGAGTATGAACACATAGGAGAGGAGGATGGAGAGAGAGTCAGAACCCTTGGTGAAGATGACAGCAATAAGTCCATAGAGACTGTTGACCCGAGTGCTGGCATAGGCAAGGCGCATGATGTCTTGGTGGAGGCAGAAGGAGTGGGAGAGGATGTTGGAGCAGTAGAAGGGAAGTCGTTTGATGAGGAAAGGCACAGGGAAGACCACACAGACTGCCCTTGTCAAGATGACTGCCCCTGCTCTGCAGACCACACCATTGGTTAGGATGGTGCCATACATGAGTGGATTCCAGATGGCTACCACCTGATCAAAGGCCATGGCCACCAGCATGCCAGATTCAATGGCAGAGAAGGTGTGAATGAAGTACATCTGAACAAGGCAGGCATCAAAGGGAATGGACTTATAGTTAAACCAGAATATGCCTAGCATAGAGGGCAAAGTACAAAGGGCAAGCCCCATGTCTGCCAACGCCAGCATGCACAGAAAATAATACTTGGGGATATGCAGGGATGATTCAGACTTGATGGTAGAGATGATGACACCATTGCCAAAGAGGGCTATGACATATATAGCACCCAGTGGGAATGCCATCCAGTAATACTTTTGTTCAAGCCCTGGAATTCCAGTTAAGACAAAGTAAGAGTGTTGGAAGTAAGAGTGGTTATTATCTGCCATGAAGCCAGTGTGACACAGGCATGAGGAGGGTGCTTGTGGGATCTTGATGGATGACTTCCTAAAAATACAGTGACAGGGATTAGCAATATATTAGAATCTGACTTCCCTGGGAGTGAAACAATTTTATTTTCACATGGCTGGGGAGGGTGTAAGAGAGGACTGAATCCCTGAAATTACTACTCCACAGTGTATCCTGTTGAGGAAGCGTCTACTGGCCCAGGAGAAAAAGACTCACCCAACCACAAATAAGTCAAATTCACATTTATTTTTGCAACTCTTATAATTTTTTAATAATTTGCCCTCTGCTCTTCAATTCTTGAGTATTTTACCCCCAGGCTGTATGTATCTCTGGCTGACCCATGCTCATGATGAATCAAAAATCCCATTATAACTGTTTTTTACATCTCCCAAAAGAGAAAGATTTTGAAAGATTTCTGATTCATATTTCCCCAGCCTTAGTCAGGACATTTTCTCTCTTTCTATCAAACATCCATTTCTTCCCATCACTCTTATGAAAAAGAGCTAGCTGTTGATTCAAATATCTGGCCTATTAGATTGCCAGCATACATTTATTTCCAATAAACTATTGTTTTAATTTTTGTCTGTTTTAGTGATTTTTGAGAAATAAAATGCTATATTTCTCAAATAATTGTAATAAAAAGTGGAAATGAGAGAAAAGTTTAAGAGGTAGACAAATAGAGGGGAAAAGAAAATAAAGTAGAGGGAGGGAAGGAGAGAAGAGAAAAAGAATAAAGAGAAAAACAGATCCAAAGAGCAGCAGAAGTATAAGTTGATCCATTTCACATTTCACTAATAAAAAAACTGAAGCCTAGATAAATAAAACAACTTACCCTGAGTCAAATACCTAGTTAGTATCGATGCAGATAAGAGAGAAGGAAAGGCACAGCCTTGTTGAGGAATATTACAGTTAAGTGCAATAGGAGTTTGAGGGTTTAACTAGAGAAGACCAAGTCAAAATTAGATCTCTTGGCCAAGATGCTTACTCCCTAATATGGTCCTTAGATTTTGTTCTTTATCTATATTGCCCAGGATCTAGAAGACAGGAGGAGTTCAAGTCTATCTCCTAAAGATTAGGCTTTTAGATCTCAAGTTTTTCCTTTGAAGGTTTAATCTAGCCCTGACCCTCCACTGTTCATACTGCCATGTTTATGGAAAAACAGACTAAGTGTTCTGTATCTGCCCCCAGGCTACCACAAGCTAATGGCCTTGTTATAGATCCTAAATTGTAGGAGCAGGTGAACAATAAAACTACAAAATTCTCTTATGTGAGTAGCAGCAAACAAACAAACAAAAAAAACACACTTCCACCTGCCTAGGGAAACTTCCAAGTTTCTAGGCAATCTAAGATATTTGTAGATGATAGAATAAGATTAGGACTGGCCTTTAAAAGAGAGGCTTACTCTTCATTATACCAGAATGAATGAAAGGTACAGAGAATCTGAGGAAACAGGAAAACAGAAAAACCTTCCTAATGTAGAGATTAATTATAACCATACCTCACTTGATAGTAGAGCCACAAACCCCTTTATCAAGGGGGAAATTCCCAAACTGCAATCATTCTAGGGTTCTAAATGAAAGTAATTTTAAAAGTCCAATGTCTAACCAATATAGAAAGAGTTACTCAGTATTCTATAGGTGACACATATCTTCTGCCTACATTAGTTCCATTGACTGGGAATTCCCTACATTTTAAGGCAATGCATTTACCACAGAGGATCAGCTATCTATCCACCTCTTAGAAAAAAGGTGACCCATTCACCATGAGGTTAAAGAAGTTATCTTCACAACTTTCCCTTAAAGGTGTGAATGAGAAAGGGGGCAGAACATAGAATGTGGAGAGCTTGGGTGGAAAGAAACAGGAAAAAAATGGTTGGGAGACCATTAGAAACTTCAATGATGATATCTTAAAATATTCTGTTGATAGGCCAACTTTATCCTCTGATTTTGCTCTAAAACTTACCTGATTGCTGAGTATCCCTAACTGGAAGAGGATCTTGAGCAGCCTAAGACTCACCTGACAAAACCATTGCCGCTACTCACATGAGGACTTTTATTTCTTGCACTGCTCCAAGAGTCCTCCTCCTACCACACCATGGAGAGTTTCATGGATCAATGAGCAGTGTTATTCCCTGGACCTTAAGAGTGAGGAGGTCTCCCCAGGGCTGTAAAATCACCTCCTAGATATTCATGTCTGGGATATGAGATAGTATTGAGGAGGCTAGTAGAAAAAGGTGTTTGTTTATGTGTATGTGTGTTGAGGGGATCAGTTTCAGAGGCTGCTTATTGCTCAATCATGGTCTCTCAGGGCCATCTTAGGCACCTCACTCTTTCCATGCCCTAAAATGAATGATAGATGCCTTTATTTTTCTCAAAACACAGCACAACTAACAAACAAAAATATCCCAAGGAAAAGTGACCCCAAGATTTTCCTGTTCTATTTTCCCATGAAATCTGCAGTTAAAATGACTCCCCTAGTGAATGAATTTTTCCTGATTCTTTATCTGCATTTTTCAGTTTTCAGTATCAACCTAATACATCTAGCCATGTGCTGTGCAAAAGGAAAGCAAGAGACCCTACAGGGAATCATCAATCATACCAATCAGTCAAGAGACAATTAATGTTGCATAATACCCAATTATCACCTTCAGATAATGCTACCATTCCTATCTGCCCTCTGAATACTAATAACATCAACAGCAGCATTAATTCTGAGCTTCATCAGTTATATGATTTAACACATTGGCTTTACACTTTCATCATCATAATCCTCATAAATCTTCACAACTTTAAAACTCTTGTGAAGTTGATATGGTGAGTATTATCATCTTCATGCTTCCAAAAAAAAAAAAAAGAGGATCACACTGAATAAGTCTAGATTGTCGATGTAACTACAATAATTTTTATTGTAGAAATTACTTATGATAGAAATAATAAAGCGGGGGTTCCTCACTTCCCCAGGTATGTTCCTGAAGGTCAACATGACTAGATAAGGAAGAAATGCTCATATAGAATGAGCCTAATAGTCTAAGCTTTCTTAATCAATTGCCATTTATCTACATGATGGTCCTATAGTAATTTAACATTAATATAGATTACTCTTCAATACCATAGACTCTCAAAGTATTCAGTTCCTTAACTAAATAAAATTCATCTCTACATCACATGATCACTCTTTCAATACTGTTTGGAGTAATTAAGCTGTGGGATTGCTCTGCTTGTAATAATTTAACCTCTATATTCCACTGCTCATTTCAGAGATGACACCTTGCAGCTCAGTCACACTCTTATTCATATTTTTCATCTATATTGACAAAGAGGCATTTTGAGCCACTCACTGTAATTTTATTCCAATCTATCAGCCAAATGTTTTATTGTTTGTTGGGTTTTGGATGGTTGTTTTGGTTTGGTTGGGTTTGGTTGGGTTTTTTACTTATATATAGGTTGATCATTTATATCTCACATGGATTCTGATTTTTTTAAGATTTTATTTTATTTTATTTTATTTTATTTTTAGAGAAAGAGAGCATGAGCAGGGAGGGGCAGAGGGAGAGGGAGAGAGAGAATCCCAACCAGGCTTGATGCTCAGTGCAGAGCCCTACACAGGGCTCAATCTCACAACCCTGAGATCGTGACCTAAGCTGAAGTCAAGCCAGACGCTTAACCAACTGAGCCACCCAGGCGCCCATGGATTCTGATTTCTTTTCACTTTCTGTTTATACGTCAGCACAAATATAAAACTAAACAAATATCACTATCTCTCTTTTTAAATTTCAACCTCTTCAAAGCTGAAAATGGATAGAGGACACTGACTATGCAATAGGTCAGACTGTATGGTCCTATAGATTTAGAGACTCTATCTTCCATTAATTATTTTAATTTTCTTTAATTGGATACTAATACCATTCCTATCAAAAGCAATTTCAAATATTCACATTTCCAACCCCCCTCCCACTCAGTCTCTCCCCCATCACATTCTACAGCAAAACCCCTCCCCTACTCATTCAAAAGAATTGTGATGATTTGCCCCAATCTTTTTCAGTACCTTACCCTCTCTTAGCTACTTCTTGAAATATATCCACATCCATCATTTCCCTCCCAGAGTTCAAGTAAATTGCCTCTTTCCAAGTTCAATATTAACCCTACCCCAGTCCTAGAGTCTTTGACTCCATTTCCTACTTTAACTCTCTTTTCTCATTCAACTTTATGTATAAGCAGATTCCTCCCAAATATATATCTCTGATCCTCATTCTTGTGTTGAGTTTCATATAGTTATATGTATCTGTCTGGTGGCCATCATCTTTATCTCTGCATCACACATATTCATCAAAATCAACAAATCCATAACTTTAAAAACCAACTTTATGCTTTCTCCTCCATACTTTAACTGGTTATTTCTTTACTTTTATATCTCAGTTTATAGTTCAATCCATCTAGTCATGTAAATACAAATACATATATATTTACAAATACAAATATATATTAGATAGATAGATATGTATATCCAATAAATAGTGAGTCCTGACATTTTTACCTCTTTTAAATATTTAAATATTTCTAATATTGTTTCCTTTCTTTCTATATCAAACAATGTTATTCAATTCTACACCCTCTATTTCTCCTACATGGACTTCTTCAATAACCTTCTAACTTTTTTTTATTTATATAAAAATAAATTGCTTTGCTTATTCTTGTTCTTCCCTGTTCCTTCTTTCTCTTAGCTATATGTGAGAAATCAGGTTTCTCTTACTGTCAATTTCTTTAGGAAATATTACTGTAATAACACTTGGCACTAACCAAATTTGAACTGGACATGTCTTATTACATGCAGTTAAATAATTTCATTGCCACATAAATTTGATTTTTTATGAAATCCTTATGAAAAAATCATAATCATGAAAAGCTGAAAATGCATTTGTAAATAATTTGTAAGCCTATATAATATATCTTGTTTTTCCTTAAGCAGTTTTCATAACATCAAGATTATTTTTAACATCCATGAAAGTGTATATTTTCCCCAAAACATATTCCTTCTTATTGACTCATTCTTGATACATTTCTGAAGCATTTAAAAAACTGAATTACTAGAATTTGTCAAACACAAATGCTTCAATTCATGATCCAGGGCTATATATTGTATGACAAAGGTGATCAAAATATATCTGTTGTATAAAAAAAAGGAGAAGTGTAGAAGGACAGAAGAAAGGAAGAGTGGGAAAAAACAGGAAACCAAGGGAAGATAATATAATGAGAAAATGGGAGAGAAAGAGGGAGGACATAAGAAAAGATGGATGAGCCTTGAAAGGTAAATTTTAAAGAAATGAAACTGACAAATGCTCTTATGAGTGTTTGCAATTTTTAATGGTTTTAAAATTTATATCCAATGAAATTTACTTCTTTTTGTGCAATTCTATGAATTTTGGCAAATGCATAGAGTCATATAACCACCACTTTAATCCAAATACAGAAAAGTTCCATCAACCCAAAACATTCCCTCATGTTATCCCTTATAGTTGATCCCTTCCATCTACCATAAGCCCTTGGTAACTACTAATCTGTTTTCTGACCCTATAACTTTGGTTCACTAAATAGTATGTAATCTTTCAAATCTGACTTTTTCCATTTAACATAATGCATTTGAGATTTATCCATGTTATTGCTAAACAGTGTTTCATGGTATGGATATAGGTGATAGTCTGTTTATCTATTTGGCAGTTGAAGGAAGTTTATTTATAAATAAAGTTGTTATAAGCATTCACACATAGGTTTTCGTATGTATGTAAGTTTTTATTTCTCTTGTTTAAATACCTAGATGTGGATATCCCAGGCATATCTTAAGTATGTAACTTTATAAAAAATACCAAATTATTTTTCAAACTGGTTGTGCCATTTTGTATTCCCATCATCAGTGTATGAGAATCCTAGCTGCTTTTGTTTCAACCAGAATCTTAAATTATCAATTTTTTTGTCATTCTTATAGGTATATACTGACATCTCATCATAGTGGTTTTAATTTATATTTTCTTAATGACTAATAAGGTTGAGCCTCTTTTTATGTGTTTATTGCCATACATATGTCTTCTCTGGTGAAATGTCTGTTCAAATATTTGGCCCATTATTTCCTATTGGGTTACTTTTTATTCTTGTCGAATTTATAGGTTTTTTTAAATATATATTTCAATTAAAAAAAAAACTTCCTTGTTTAGTGATTTGTGACTTTTCCCCTTAGCCTGTCTTGCTTTTTAATTCTCTTAACAGTGTCTTTCTCTAAGCATTTTTATAAAAAAGATATCTTATAAAAATACTTTTGATGAAATATATATATTTTGCTTTGAGCTGTGCTTTTGGTGTCTAAGAATTATTTGCATAACAAAAAGTCTCAAAGACTTTCTCATATTTTCTCTTCTAGAAGTTTTATAGTACTATGTTTACATTTAGGTTTATGATTCTTTTGTTCAAAAATCAATTGATATATTTCTTTAGGACTATTTGTGTATTCTCTATACTGTTTCACTGATTTATGTGTCTATCCCTTTGCCCAAACCAAATCCTTCTGATTACTATAGCTTTATAGGAAGTCTGGAAGTCAGATATTGAAGGCCTTCAAACTTTCTCTTCTTTTTCAAAATTGTTTTGTCTATATCAGTTCCTTTGATTTTCCATATACATTTATTTGTTATTTATTTATTTTAAAGATTATATATTTCTTTATTTAGAGAGAGTGCATGTCAGCAGGGGGAGGAGCAGAAGGAGAGGAACAGAGAGAGACACTCCAACAGACTCTGTACTGAGTGTGGGGCTCAATCCCACAACTCTGAGATCATGACTTGAGCAGAAATCAAGAGTTGGATGTTTAACCAACAGCCACCCAGGAGCCCCTGCATATACATTTTATAATCAGCTTGTCTATCTCTACAAAAACATGGCTGGGATTTTGACTGGTATTATATTAAATCTTTAGAACAATTTGGAAAGAATTGATATATCAAAAAGTGCTGAGTCATGCAATTCAGTTTTTTTTTTTTAATTTTACTGTTATGTTAGTCACCATACAATACATCATTGTTTTTTTTTTATTTATTTTTTTATTCTTATGTTAATCCCCATACATTATATCATTAGTTCTAGATGAAGTGTTCCATGATTCATTGTTCGTGCACAACACCCAGTACTCCATGCAGAACGTGCCCTCCTCAATACCCACCACCAGGCCAACC
>NW_028021047.1:0-673 GCF_054177405.1 Leptonychotes weddellii
GAGGCTCAGAGACTTTGAGCCATATCCTGATCTTATGGGGGAGGCATGGACAATTTGGGATCTGGAGTCCCATAGCCTGGGTTCAAATCTTAACCCCCCTATTTACTAGCTGTGTGACCTCAGACAAGTTACTTCATCTCTCTGAACCCTCATTTCCCCCTCTGTACAATAAAACATCAGTAGTGCTTACCTCATAGGATTACGACAAGTCAGTACATGTCAGGTGCTTAGAACCATGTCTACGACAAAGTCAGAAGTCAGCAAAGGCGAGCTACAATTATTACTCCAGGGCTCATGCTTTTTTTCCCCTACCAGACTGTTCTATCTCCCAATCTTCCCTGAGAGATAGGAACACATTACACACTAAAATAAACAAGATTCTATTACAGCAATGATGCAAAATGCTTAGATAAAGAAAGAGAACAACTGTTCAAACTCATCTATTCCACAGTTCTCCCTGAATATTCTCAGGCCAGTAAAGCCCACGAAATGAAGGCCCAGGAAAAACAAGGCTCATGGTGAATATAATGTATATTTAAACCTCTCCTTTTTCTACCCCATCTTCTTCCTTTCCTTTGTCAGTAGGCTCGGAAGGGTAAATGCATCTTTTTTTTTTTTTTTAAGATTTTCCTTATTTATAGAGTGCACAAGTGGGGGGAGGGGCAGAAGGGAG
>NW_028021048.1:0-673 GCF_054177405.1 Leptonychotes weddellii
TTCTATTTTACTTCTTCTATTTAAAGGTAAATTAAAATGTGTGTCACTTTAGTGAATGGGAAAAAGTATTTTAAAAATCACCAAAGATTATGGCAAGGTGGACTTTATGATAGAAACTTTAATGATTCCCTTTTATTTTCTCATAACTTTTTTGTGATTTAGCTAAATATTGCTGAATGGTTTGGAAATGCTGCTGAGAAGGGGTCCCAGAGCTCAAGCTGGGGAGGGGACAAGAGAGACACTGGGTCTCTGTGGCCTCTTCCGGCTCTGATCTGTGGCCGTTCTGCAGTCTGCCATGAATTATGATACGACGCTGACTAGGAACCAGAACTTAGATGCTGCATCCCAGACCCTCCAGGTGCTCAGTTTCTTGTTTTTGCTTTTTTCTGGTAGGTTTTTGGTTCCATCAGTAGTTTGCAATAATGGAAACCTTAAAACAAAGCAAATCACCTAAAACTTCTTGCCTTGTGAACTTAGGAGTTTGTTAGCCTTTTTAATATGAAGTGTAAATCGACTTCTGTTTTTGAGGATCTGCCTTGCAGAATTCTGCTGATTTTGCATGGTTTTTCCAGGCCCTTCCGCGTGCTGAGAGGGTTTCTCTGGGCCTGCACTTCCTCGAGGTCGGAAGGGGCAACACTTAGCATTAATTTTGGGGAGTTCCTGAATGTAAGCA
>NW_028021049.1:0-673 GCF_054177405.1 Leptonychotes weddellii
CCTCTAGAACCCTCAGTTTGTTTCTCAGAGTCCATAGCCTCTCATGGTTCATCTCCCCCTCTGATTTCCCCCCCTTCATTTTTTTTTTAATACAGCCATTTATTTGGGTAGGCTCCCCAAGGAGCGGGAAGCCCAATACAGGACTTGATCCCAGGATCCCAGGATCATGAGCTGAGCTGAAGGCAGACCCTTAACCGACTGAGCCACCGAGGTGCCCTGTTTTTTGTTTTTTGTTTTTAAGATGTATTTATTTGAGAGAGAGAGAAAGAGAGAGCACACAGGGGGGAGGGGCAGAGGGAGAGGGAGAGAGAGTCTTAAGCAGACTCCACACTGAGCATGGAGCCCGACACAGGGCTCAATCTCAAGACCATGAGATCACAACCTGAACAGAAATCAAGAGTCGGATGCTTAAACAACTGTGCCACCCTGGTGCCCCTGAGTTTCTGTCTTTTAGGTAGAACAATCCACCCTCCTAGCCAAACCTAGCATGGTGAGTATCATGGGCTCAGGAGAGGTGGAATAAGATGAGCAGTTCATCCTCTTTTAGGAGAAAGCCAAAAAAGGACTCAGGTAAAGCTGGTTTGCATGCAATAAGGACAAGTAATAGTAACTTACTGAAGCTATGTACTTTTCCTATCAACAAGTCTTTTTGTCATTTAGAAAAAAAAAAAAA
>NW_028021050.1:0-673 GCF_054177405.1 Leptonychotes weddellii
GTGGCCGCTTTTCTGTTTAGAGAGTTGTTGCTCTTCCTTTCTTCGATCTCCTGTTGAGTTTGTAGGTGTTCAGAATGGTTTGATCTTATCCAGCTGAATTCCTGAGAGCAGACGAAATCCAGGTCTCCTACTCCTCTGCCATCTTGCTCTGCCCCCCCCATGCATTAATAATTTTAATACTTTCTTTTTAAGACCTCATTTTCCTGCCTAATAAAATTTTCCTAATTCTTACAAATCTAATAAATGTATAATGTGGTGAAACTTCTCCTAAACCTTCCAATATTGTAACAAGCTTAGCAAAGTTCTGCCATACCTTTTAACTTGAAGTCACAGAATCACATAATTTAATTTGGAATTGCAGTGGTCATCTGCTAGCTAATCCAATATGCCATACTCTCTTAAACATTATAAACACTTCAAATATCAAACACAAAAATATTGATATGACAGATTTAATTTAAAATATTATTTCCGTGAATTTCTAGATACTCCCAGTCTTAACAGATGTTTATCCACCAAAAAGAGTAATTCTACCATCAACCATTCTGCTAGGTTTTAAGGTCAGGAGGTGCTGATGTCCAGGTGGATTTTTCCTAAAGCTATGAAGGACATGTAGACCTCTCTTTCATAGTTGCTATAGCAGGGAGGTCTCCAAATCTACATGTCCACATGG
>NW_028021051.1:0-673 GCF_054177405.1 Leptonychotes weddellii
TTGTAAGAAAAATAATTTTCTATACCCATCTATGCAATTTGAGACGTTCACAGTTTTTAAAAAGAATTTATACTGCAGTGATTTTTTCCCCCAAAATACTAATCTGAGCAAATTGACCTCTGTGTAATCTTTTAATGATTCAACACTGCCCAAAGGATAAATCTGGGCACCCTGGCAGAATACACAAGTCCCTTGATAATATACTTGCTATAAACCTTCGAATGTTGTTCTCCTACCATTTCCTTTCTTATGTCCCTTCAGTTCTTCACCCCCAAATCTTCACACTGCTCTCTCACTTCTCAGTATCTTTGCAAACTCTTCCTGCTCCCTGAATGCCTCTTGTTTCTCTTTATCTGTTCAAGATCTACTCATGAGTCAAGACCTAATCTGTGTCAAATGGTCCTGGGAGCACAGAGGAGAATCAAGTTAAATGATAAAAGTGAAAATCTATCCACAAGAACCAGTAAACAAATGAGTGGTTATTATTTAGCGTATGCTATGTGCCAAGCACTGTTCCAGGCTGGAAATACAATATTGAACAAAACCAACAAAAATCCCTACCTTCATAAAACTGGCATTCTAATAAGCAATGACAGAAAATATAAAATAAGTAAATTGTATAGTCTGCTAGACAGTGGTAAGCACCAGAGAGGAAAACAAAAAATTAAGCAGA
>NW_028021052.1:0-673 GCF_054177405.1 Leptonychotes weddellii
CTACTTTTAGAGCAGCCTGGAAACTGACTTCAGGCAGTAAATTGGGGGCAATGATAGGGCTCACCTCATCTTTTTCCTTCTTTCAGGGGCTACAGTTTTCTACAGCTTATTGTCCAATGTCTGAAAACAGTTGTTTCATATTTTGTCTGATTTCTAGTTGTTTATAGTAGGAAGGACATTCCTATAGTACAAAAGAAATTTGCATATCTTAAGTATATATAGTAGGAACATCCCCTTCCTTCATGGGAGGAAGAAGTTTTTGTCTTCTACATAATTTTAAAAGAACCTTAGCTGTTGGAAAACTCAGTCTTATTTCTTTACATCTTCTCATAACATTCATGCATTGAGATGCCCTGTGGAGCCACAGTTAAGTAAGATCTTTGTACCCTATGACAGCTGTTTGGATATTTGAAGAGAACACTTTTTCTTCTCCCCAAGACTTCTTTTTGGCTATGCATTCTCAGTTACTTGAACTATTTCTTATTTGACTGAGCTTCTAGATACTTTAAAATCTGGTTAAGTTCTATTTTTTCAAAGTTGTTCTTAAAAAATGCTTATCAGGAAACGACAGATGTTGGCGGGGATGTGTAGAAAGGGGAACCCTCGTACACTGTTGGTGGGAATGCAAGCTGGTGCAGCCACTCTGGAAAACAGTATGGAGGTTCCTCAAAAA
>NW_028021053.1:0-673 GCF_054177405.1 Leptonychotes weddellii
CAGCCCCGTCTCTAACCGTTAAACTCATGTACGGTCTTAATCTCTAATAACCCTCGGGGACGTTTCCTGTTCTCTGTGGAGGGAAAAATGCCACTGTGTCATAATTGAGCTCTCTCTCGTGGGAAGTTGCCATTTCGGACTCCCCCAGATTTGCAGTGGAACAAATTTAGACACAGGTTGGGGGTGACGGTGTGGGTCTCGCTTTGTGAGGAGGCCCAGCTCAGCTGTGCCTCTGGGAAGAGCTTTCCTTCCTCTTCGGTGTGGGAGAGGCTTATGCTAGGTACCTGAAGCTTCTGTCATCGACGGGGAGGGGGCTCTGACGTGACAGGGCCCCCATATGAGAGAGAGGCTCTGACGTGGCTGTTCTCCCCCTTCCTCAGGTCTGGTTCCAGAACCGCAGAGCTAAGCAGAGGAAGCAAGAGCGGTCGCTGCTCCAGCCACTGGCCCATCTGTCTCCTGCCACCTTCTCTGGTTTCTTGCCCGAGTCCCCTGCTTGCCCCTACTCCTACCCAACACCGCCTCCACCCATGACCTGCTTCCCTCACCCCTACAACCATGCCCTTCCCTCTCAGCCCTCCACCGGCGGTTCCTTTGCTCGACCCCACCAGCCTGAAGACTGGTACCCTGCCTTGCACCCAACCCCCGCTGGCCATCTGCCCTGCCCCCCACCCCC
>NW_028021054.1:0-673 GCF_054177405.1 Leptonychotes weddellii
GCTCTCTTGCCCTCAAATAAAATATTTAAAGAAGAAAATGAAGAAGAATGGAACTTCGTTCTGGTTAAGTATTAAATGCAATCTCCTTATTCCTCGAAATCTCGCAAAGCTGCCAGAGGTCACCCCCCCAGGACCCCCACCCCCCTCGCTGAACTGCCAAGACTTCTACTTCCTGTTCTTGTGCTGTCCTTCCCTGCCTCTCCCTGAGGTGGACCCAGCCACCCTTCCTGGGGCGGCTCCAACCCTGGGGACGATCTCCTGACCCCCGTTCACACGTGCACATGCTCGCGTGTGCACACACCTGCCCCGTGCTCTCTGAGCTCCCTGTGCATAGCCTCAGGGCATCAGGGGCCTCCAGGAGACACTGGGACCCTGTCCCCTCATAGACTCAGTTCTCTGCAGCAAGGGGCTGGGGTCCAAGCCGGCTTTTGCCAAACTGAGGCAGATTCTGTTACTCAGCAAACACCACCTACCGGGGTTTGGTTACAAGAGATAAAATCTGGAATGCAGGGGCGCCTGGGTGGTTAAGTGTCTGCCTTCGGCTTGGGTCATGATCCCGGGGTCCTGGGATCGAGTCCCACATCGGGCTCCCGGCTCAGCGGGGAGCCTGCTTCTCCCTCTGACCCTCTCCCCTCTCATGCTGTTTCTCGCTCGCTCGCTCGCTCTCTAAAAA
>NW_028021055.1:0-673 GCF_054177405.1 Leptonychotes weddellii
GTTATTTATTCATTCATTCATTTATTCATTTACTTATTTGTTAGTTTTAGGGAAGTTTGTATATTTGTTCCAGTCTTTACATTTACACTAATACCTTTACATAATCCCTCAGTCACCCCTATAGGAGAAGGGTATTCTTTTGGTTTTCTACCATGTAAAGTATTAAAATTAGCACACACACACACAAAATGTAGGGTCATGTGGGACCAAGCAAGGCAAGACTTCAGGGAGAAGCCCCTCAGAATGTGCCTATGAGTGTGGCAAGTCCCCCAAAGTTCTCAGAAGGGGTTGGTGTAATTGGAAGTCATCTTAACTGGCTAGAGGCTGTTTAATCCCATCACTACCTAGTCCAACAGGACAAGAAACAGTGAACACATTCAGAAAAGGAACTTTCGAAATGGGATGGGCTCACCATCAGGGGAAAAGGGCACAGAAAAGAATAGGCAGAAAAGTGGCATCAAAATGACACTTCAAGGGCGCCTGGGTGGCTCAGTCGTTAAGCGTCTGCCTTCGGCTCAGGTCATGATCCCAGGGTCCTGGGATCGAGTCCCACATCGGGCTCCCTCCTCGGGGGGAAGCCTGCTTCTCCCTCTCCCCTTCCCGCTGCTTGTGTTCCTGCTCTCGCTATCTCTGTCTCTGTCAAATAAATAAATAAAATCTTTAAAAAAAAAAA
>NW_028021056.1:0-673 GCF_054177405.1 Leptonychotes weddellii
ATTTTTAGAAACCTTTTGAGAAAAGGAAACCATACTTTTAATGCAAATAAGAAAAATAAAAATAAAATTAATTGAAACTGGATTCTTCTAAAATAACAATGATGCTCTTAAACGTTTTCTTAACTCTGCCCTACTACAACCCCCCTCCACCCCCCCAATCCTAACATCCTAAAAATAACTCTGTGAGATTTTGGCATTCATTTAAGTCCTTATTTTTATAAATGTTTTAAAATTTTATATTTATATACAGATTTTGTATCTCACTTTTACTCTTTCTTGTATCAAAGGTACTTTCCGACCACCAAACATCACATCATAAGCACACATCATGATTGTAAATATGGCTATAATTTATGTGAACTGCGAATCCTTTTTTGTAGACATTTGATTTATTATTACTTTTTATTTTATTTATTTTTTTGTAGTTTTTAATTTTATTATATTATGTTAGTCACCATACAATACATCATTAGTTTTTGATGTAGTGATCCATGATCCATTGTTTTCGTATAACACCCAGTGCTCCATGCAGTATGTGCCCTCCTTAATACCCATCACCGGGCTAACGAATCCCCCCTCCCCCTCCCCTCTAGAACCCTGTTTGTTTCTCAGGTCCATAGTCTCTCATGGTTCATCTCTCCCTCCAATTCCCCGCCCCCATTTTTCCCTTCCT
>NW_028021057.1:0-11030 GCF_054177405.1 Leptonychotes weddellii
CCAGGAACCTGATCACAGTCGTCCTGGCTACCAGGGGCCACTGATCCCTTCTCTGTGGCTGCCTGGTCTCTCCTGCTGACTCCCGGCCCAACCCTGGCCCAGCCGCCCAGGGTGGACCCCACAACACCTGTTCCCAGGTCAGTCCCTCCCAGTGGGGTCCCCTGGGCCCTTGAGCGCTTCCCCTGGAGCCCGGGACAGGCTGTGGTCCTGGATGAGGAAGCCGCAGGACAGGCTGAGGGCCAGGGAGAAGCACTGAGGTGTGGGGAAGCCCATAGCCTGGGAAGTGCTCAGGCTGGGGCCACTGGGCTGGGCCCAGGGGAAAAGTGCTCCCTCAAAGGAAAGCACAAAATTCACATAGATTTCCAAACCACGTCCATGGGAGCCTGGAGGCCAAAGATCGTGGGAAAAATGTGCCGTGCGTGCACACACACACACACGCACACTCACACACCAGTCCTCTCCTTCCAGTTCAGCCCAGCTTAACTGGAAGGATGTGTTTCTCCTCACCCTGCAGTGGGGGCCCTTCCTGCCTTGCCTCCCCACTGCTCCTTGCCCAGGGCTGGCTGAGACCCCCCCGCCCTGGCCTGTGTACTGTCATTTCCTTTGCCAAGGGCGGGGGAAGGAGAAGGTGTGCTGGCTCAGAGGCTTCCTCTCACCAGGGGGGCCCCTTAGCTTCCTGGGTCCCCCCACCCCCTTGCTCAGAGCACTGGGGCTGTTGGCTGGGGGCTCACATTTACGTTCCCCATTATTCTTTCCAAGATCCAATTTTCCTCCCTGATTTTGTAGCTCAGGGAGGAAGGGAGGGAGGAAGGGAGCAGATAAGATGCGGGGCTGGGTGTGCTGGGTCTTGGGAGCCACCCCAAGTTTGCCCTGGGGACTCTAGGAAGGGCCAGGCTGGGTAGCAGGGAGAGGGGGACAGATAGTGCACTCCACGCAGGGCATTCGGGGTCTCCACCCAGCCCCCCTACTCGGACCCCCTGCCCACCACAGGCAGCACTTGGCCTGTGGGGACACCCCTGAGCCCCACACCCTGCTGGCTGGGTCCTGGGGAGAGGTGCGGAGGGGGCACTTGCCGGCGTGGGAGTGGGGGGGCATTCTGCGCTTTCTCAGCATCTCAGCCCCAGGTCTGCCGGAGCCAAGAACACGACTCAGCGGTCCCCGCTTGGTACATACCCAAAAATACATCATCTCGGACCCTTGGCTCCAGGACAGGCAGGCTCGAGGAGGCGGCGGGGTGGAGGCCCACCTGGGGGCGGCGGCAGCGGCCTGGCCTGCGCTCTGGCGCTCTGTTCCCCGGGCCCTTGCCGCTGGGTTAAGAAGTGCGGCTCTCCTCTCTGCTGCCCTGTCGCTCCGCTCGCCAGTCCTCTCCCCTCCCTCCTCTCTGGGTTTATTTCTCAGGGTGTTCAGCTCTGTGCCTGCCCTGGGGTCAGAGTCTTGCGCCCCATGCAGGGGGGAGGCTCCCTCGGGGGTGGGGCACTGACTCCCCAAGCCTGATAGGTCTGCAGGGCACTGGGTGCCGAAAGGCGACCGGCCCTGAGGTTGGAGAAAAGTCTCACGGTTGGGAGAGGGGAAAGCGCCGCTGTCTGGGAACTCAGAAGGTCCCTCCTGGCTTCAGAGGGTGGGAAGGTGGGAGCTGGCAGAGGCAGAGGGTGTGACCAGCCCCAGCCCCCAGCCCGAGACTGCTAGGCGGCAGGGAGGGAGGAGGAGCAGAGTGGGAGTGCCTGGCAGGGCTGAGCAGAGAGGAGGCCAGCCCAGAAGTGCAGAGGTGTGTTGGGGTGCAGGGGGGCCATAGGGTAGGGGTGCTGGGGGGTGGGGCTGCCCGCATCTGCCCTGCTTCAGGTTCCATGCTGCCCCTCCAACCCCTGTGCTGATGGGGGTGCGGCCTGAGAATCCAGCCTTCCAGGATTCCTGCTCAGCTGCCTGTCACTTCCAGCCAGCGCTGTCTGCGGGCCACAGGCCACCTCGGGACCCAGGCTGCTCCACCCAGGCTGTCACCCCCTCTTAAAAGGGATGAAAAGGAGGAGAAAAAAGGAAGCCCTTCTTACGGTCTCTTCCAGTGAGGGAAACCGAGGCCCAAAGGCTGCATGTGGGGGTGGGGGTCCTCCACACTGGCGAGTGATAGGCGGTAGGCCTCCTGTCACTCGGGCATGGGCTGGTGTCTTCAGGCTGGGAGTGGCAGCTCAGCACTTCTCTGGACCGCACAGTGGCTTGTGGCCTGGGCGAGAAGCGCCTCCCACCCCGCTGAGGCCAGCCATGGAAAGGTGGGGGGCACAGGGAGGTTCGTGAGTGGCCTCCGTGGGGACCACCCCATCCATGCCCCATCACCCCCACCCGAAGGGGACCTGGCTGGGTCGGAGGAAGGCCCAACGGGGAAGGGAGAGGAGGAGTTTGGTGGTGGGGAGCCTCTGGCTTAGCACCCTGGCTCCCCTCCAAGACCCAGCTTGTGGCTCCCCGGCTGGGTGAGCTTAAGGGGGGCGCCAGGATGGAGGGAAATTTGAGCTTCTGGGGTTGGCAGGATGCTGGTGGGCATGGGGAAGGGGCTCACACTGCACTCTCTAGAACTGTTTCCCAAAACCCTTCCCAAGCTACAAACACTGGAGGATGGGAAAGGAGAAGCTCAGAGAAGGCTTCCCTCCCCAGGGACCCACTGCCTGACTTACAGCAGGTCTAACGATCTCCTCAGCCCCCTGGGGGCGCAAGCACTTAGGAGCCGACTTGTGCCAAGCAGTGAACCCGGCCAGAGGGTCTGGAGGTCCGAGGGCCACTGAACCCGGCTCTGCCACTCACAGCCCTGCTCTGAGCCTCAGGTTCCTTATTTCTAACTGCTCCTAGGCTGCTTCAAATATCAGATGAGATTGACCAAATGACATGCAGAAAAGCACCCTTGCACCCTGGGAGAGTGAATGACCCAGGAACAAGACATTGGGGCTGAATGGGTCTCCTGCCTCCCTGTGGTTTGAGGAAGAGTCTGGTGACCTGCGCTTTTCAAAAGGCCAGAACTCCAGGGATGGCGAGGGAGCAGTGCCCCACACCCATCCCCCGTCCCTGGGCGTCCTTCTCTGGGTCCTGGCCGAGGTGGATGAGCAGCCACACCCTGTGGACGCAGCTCAGGCCTGGCACCTGCTCACATTTCCTCTGGGTTTGTCCAGAGAGCCCTCTGGAGCTGGGCTATGGGCTCAGAAAGCTCACAGGGACCACAGGGCCCACCACAGATGGTCTTGAGCACCCGTCCTTACTTTCCATGGCACCCAGCCTGCTCACGTGGCCTCGCCATTGTGCTCGGACACGCTGCTCTGTCCTGGGCAGATGGGCAGCTCCTGGAGATCAAGGCCTCTGCCACGCCCCTGTCTAGCCAGGGCAGCCAGCCTGGGGCTAGGCACACAGCAGGTGCCGGTAAAGGGGGCAGAGTAGAGAACCTAAAGGCTACTCAGCCTGGCTAGGCTGCCTTTAGTGGGGGTGGGGGCGCCTCCTCGTGGGGAGAACAAAGCAGTCACCTCTGCGGTCTGGGTCTCCCAGCCCAGCATCCACTGGGCTCCAGGCTGGGGGCTTGGGGGACCTTGCACCATACCTCTGCGGAGTGAGTGGGGAAGCCTCTTCCCCTCTGTCCCCCCTTTTGACTGCTCACCCTTTCTTGCATGCTGCTCTGTCCCCAGAAACCTGACGATGCTGCCAGAAGCTTCCCCAAATAAGCCACATGTCTCCTGGCATCCTCTAAACTCTGGGGTGGCCACACCATCTCCCTTTCTGGAAAGATGGGCTCAGACGGCAACATCTCGAGAACAGGGCCCGTGCTGAGTTAAGCTCTAGGATGCCTGCTGTAAAAACCCACACCTGTGTGCACACGTGGGCCCGCAGGCACCACATACACCCAGAGCTGCTTGCGCACGCACACACCGATGCACAGGGCCCTCTCGCACACACGCATGCGCACCCATGTGCACACACACCCACACCTACACGCCAACCCTGCCCCCATAAACGTACCAGTGTGGCACACACATGGGAGTGACCCCCCCCACCGTTGGCGGGCCACTCCCACACATGCCCTGGAGCTGTTCAGTTGGTCAGCTGCCGGGGGACGTCCCAGCGCAGCACGTGGAGATGGGGCCCCACCCCTGGGCCAGGCCGTGACATCTGCCACAAATTCCATCCACGGCCCTCCAGGCTGGCGGCATGGACGCAGCATCCTCCGGTCAGAACGCCACTGGTTATAAATAAATGATGAGGGGAGCAAGAGGAAAGGGGCTGGGAGCAGCTCCCTCCACCGAGGGGACAGGGGAGGGGATTCTGAGGACCACCGTGACTCTCTGGACCGTGGACCCATTCCAAGCTCAGCTGCTCTGCGGCAGCGCCCCTCCAGCACGGCAATAAAGCAAACAACACTTCCAATAACTCAGCAGCAGGAGAGAGGATTTAGGAAGGAAAAACCCACCTGGCATCCCGGGAGAGGGGGCCAGAGGAGCCAGAGCAAGGGGGCGGGGAGAGCGGAAGGAAGCAGGGAGGGCCAGAGAGGGCCGGGGGAGGCAGGCTGGCCTTCAGCCTCCCTCACACCTCTCTGTGTCCTGACTGAAAGCGGCGCTTACAGATTCTTCTTCCTGAGCAGTGACATATGGTGGCCGCCGAGCCCTGCCTCCCACGAAGAGCCTGAGGAGTCCTCTGGCCCTCCCCTCCCAACACAGGAACTGCCTCTGCAGACTCTGAGCATGGGGAGGGAATTCAGGCAGCCCACCCATCGCGGGCCAGCTGTCTTCCCTAGAAAGCTCTTCTTCGGGCAGCCCCTGAGATCTGCCCCCCAGGACCTGAGGCCCTCCCTTGTCTTCTGCAGGCCAGCCCTCAAATATCAGAGACACACCATCAGGCTGCCCGAAGCTTCCTCCTCTGGGTGAACAGCCCTCATCCCTAAAGCCATTTCCCTGGGGATGACCCCTGAAATGTCCCCCTGGCTCATGGCAGCCACCTCCAAAGTGAACCCAATGTTCCAGGGAGGCTCCATCTGACCAACTTCTACCTCCCATCATCTGGGAATGTGCCTTTACTCATGCAATCTGCATAAAATCGGCTTTTGAGGGCTGCCACGATACCTAGGGTGACCACACCCTCCAGCATGCCTGGGACACCCCTGGTTTACGCCATGATTAAGAGAAGGGCCCCCAGCTCGGATGATAAGTTACTTGGTCACCATGATGCACTCAACGTGTCCCCCCAGCAAAGTCATACGTTGAAGCCCCTCCCTCTGTGCACTGGTGTTTGGAGGGGGGCTTTGGGAGGTGATTACAGTTGGATGAGGCCATGGGGGGTGGGGCCCCTGTGATGGGATAAGCACCCTAATCAGAGTCACAAGAGAGCTTGCTTCTTGCCTCAGCTTCCCGCCACATGAGGGCACAATGTGAAAACTACCGTCCACGGTCCAGGAGAGAGCCCTCACCGGAACCCAACTGTGCCAGTCCCCTGGTCTTGGACTCCAGCCTCTGGAGCTGCAAGGACCACGTGTCTGTTGTTTCAGACTCCCCAGTCCGTGGACTAAGACAGTCCTCCCAATCACACCAAACTCACCATCAATTAAAACCTCTAAGTCTTCCTTCTCTTACACCCATCCATTTAGTATTTTTGGACCCAAGAGCAAGATTTTACATTAATTCTCATTAAGTGTAGTTAAATTTCAACTATGCTTCTAGCCAGTAGACCAAGTAATCTATTGCTTAATCCTCTCAGCTCCAGATTGACTAGAATCTGACCATCATGCCTATGACATGCTCACGTAAATCACTGATAAACATCATCACTAGGATAGGGTTGAGAGCAGAGCCTTGTGGCATACCACTAAGGACATCTTGGGAGCCAGCATTCTTTGGAGATAGTCATTCAGACAACTCTGAAAGCACCTAACCATAACGTTATCCAGTCCTTGATTAGAAGAGAGGATGGTGTCAGGCTGGACCTAATTAAAGAGGTGATCTGTAGGCCCATCTGGAGGAGTAAAAGTCTCTCCTGGGAGAGGGAGCCCAAGGCAGAGGCCCTTTCATGGGATGTGCCTGGCTATTCAGAGAATGGGCAAGGTGGCCCATGAGATGGAGTCATGAGAATGAGGGGGAGCAGTAGGAGAGGCGGTCAGAGGAGTGATGGGGCCAGATCACATGAGGTCTTACATGGGAGGGTATTGTGAGGACTTTGCCTTTCTCCAAGAGAACGAGGAGCCATAGGAAGATTTGAGCAGAGGAGGGGCACAGTCCAATTTAGATTTTAGAAGCATCATCATCACCTCCAGTAGCACATTCCTTAAAAAGACGGGGAGGGCCAGGTGTCTAAGGAGGAACACCTCAAGATCACCTCCGCTCACCCTGAAGATTTCTTCAGAGCCAGTGCCCACGGAGAAGTGGGGATGACTTCTTGGCCTGATTAGCAGTCCTCTCCTACCCTTCCGACCTTGATCAAGATAACACGTGGTGTGGCTTCAATGATGCTGCAGCGGGGGGACCCTGGATCTGGCATCACTCAGACCTGGGATCCAATTCCAGCTCTGCTGACTCACTGTGTGGCTTTGAGCAAGTTACTCAACCTCTCTGAGCCTCAGTTTCCTTTTTGGCAAAGTGAGGATAACAACATTTACCTTTCAGGATGGTGACGGGGCTTCAGAGTTGCCGAGGTGACGGGCCTGGTGCACAGGGGTGTTTGAGAAATGATTAGCATTATAGACCCAATCAGGGGATATCGAGGAAGGGGAGGCAAGGGAGCATATGCACTGTGAAGCAGGAGAAGGAAAAACGCAGACTCTGCCAAGTTGTTGGGGAGGCGCTGGGGCCCAGCCGGCCTCAGGGACCCCCTCTCAGCATTCTGCAGTGGCCTCTTGCCTGGCCTGGGTGGGGCAGCTGCAGAATTCTGCAGCAGAGACTCCGCTCCTGCCCTCATTCCTGGGTCCCCCTGCTTCCCTCCCCGCCAGCTCATCGGCAAGTGTCAGTGAGCTGGCAGGCTGAACTCCCAGCAAGGGAGCCGTGGAGATTTCCTGCTGGTTTTGGCAGAGATCACCCATGCTGCAAGCCGAGTCCCAGCAGAGGAATAGCAGAGTAAGTCCTGCGAGACGGAGCTGCAAGGCAAGGGACTCTGCAGAGGTGAGGTGGGCCTCCACTTTTGAGTGGTTTTCCCTTTGTTCCCACAGACTTGCTGGAGGTGGCCTCAGTGATGGCAGAAACCAAGGACCCCCCCGCCGCCCCGCCGCCCTGGGGGGAATGATTATTTGCTGGAGCCTCGGTCTGGTTGGTTCAGCGTATCCCAAGCACTGAGCACAGCGCCTGGCGCACAGTAGGTGCTCACGGCACGTGCGCTGACGGGTCCCTGTGCTGCACCAGGCCTGTCCCTTCACAGGAGGATGTGGGGCGGGGGCGGGGGCGGGGCCCTGCCCGTAGTCTGCCCACTGGGGTGGAGGCAGAGGGTGGCGTGGAGAAGTCCACTTAAGGAGTTGGCTTAATGATAAATATTTATTATATAATGTAAAACTTTCCAGAAAAACAATTTTTCAGTTGCTTAAAGCGAATGGCCGGTCGCTCCAGGCTCTAGTGTCGGTGTCAGCCTGCAGCAGTGGGAGGGAGGAGCTGGGGTGTGACGGCTCAGGAGAGAAGCCAGGTGCCGGCAAGACCCTGACCGGCTGGAGGGGCCCAGGGGTGGCCCTGCTGCTCGGGGGAGGGTGGAGGGACCCAGAGGCAGAGGGACGAGTGGCCGGATCCTCTGTGCTGATTTCTCCTCTCCGGCCATCTCGCCAAGGCCAGCAGCGCCCTGAAGTATAACCACCACGTTGCCAGGGACCTCTACTTTGCTGCATGGTGAGCAGACACAGGCACTGATCTTAGCCATCAACAGGAACAGAATCTGCCCTCTTTTGGGACCTCCCCCCCCAGAGACCACCTGCCCTTCCGTCAGCCTCCGCGAGGGCCAACAGGATCATAAGGCATCAGGTGTGGGCAGCCAGGCTGGCCTTCCCCCCATTGAGGACAGGTATCCAAGTGCCTGGACCTGCACAGGCCTCTCCCATCATGGCTTCTGTCCTATGAGAATCATGTCAGGGCCTCACCATCTCCCTTCCCTCCCCTGGAGAGCTCTCCCCGTGCTCCCCCGGGCACGTGCCTTGGGCAGACCTGTGCACCCTGGAGTAGGTGGGGCGGCTGTGAAGTCTGAGAGAGAGAGATGTGTGTCTTGCTCTCTGCACCGTGACCTGCCTCCCGCTTCCCGAAACCGGATGATAAATTACTCTGCCCAAGCGGAACACGCCCGGACAAGCCTCCTTTCCAACTGTAATTAATACCCTGGGGAAAACACAGACTCGGGGTTTTTATACTTTCGCACAAACACGCATGAGTACACAGACTCTGCTTTCTGTTACCCTCCAATCCCCTCTCAAATATTTAATGTCCTGCTTCTTTTGTGGGTAGCACAAAACCACCCAGCTGGATATATCCTGAAATCCAAGGGAGGCATCGCGGACCCTTTCCAGTTCCTGTGACACAGAACGTGGGAATTTGGAAGCTGACTTTCTGGGTCGTGGTGCTCGTGTGGCTGATGCAGTAGCTTTGGTCTTAGCAGAGTCAGAAAGGGCCATAGGCTTGGGTGAACTCTTTGTGGTCAACTCCCCCTACCCTTTTCTTTCCACCATGGCAGCCTAACTAATGCACTAGTCCAAACACATGTGTGCATACGGATCCGAGAGCTCCAAACATCAGATATTCCTAAAAAGGCTCTGCAATTAGTTAGGAGCTTTGTAGTCCCATGAAACTAGACAGCAATGACCCTGACAATGGAAATGCTTTCTCGAAGGAGAGGAGAACCCTCATGGGCCAGGAGGGGTAGAGTCCTCTGTGTCCCATGCTGGTCAGTTGGCTTCTTTGGTGTGGCAGGTGGAGGCATCTATGAGAAAGGCTCAGACACCGAAGCTCAAGAAAACCATGCTTTCTTACCAGGAGCATCAACTTTGCTCAAGGGAAATTCTCGGCATGAAAAGAAACCCTGGATAGCCAGGGCTATGGTCTTGCCACAGCCACTTGCATTGGGAGCCTGGGCAGATCATTTGCCCATCCTAAGCCTCAGTTTTCCCATCTATAAAATGGGCCCTTCTGTGAGGGTCAACGTGTTGGATGTGCTGGTGGCTGTCTGAGGTTCTGGGACAGATAAAGGTAAGAGTGTGTCTCTGTCCATGCCTAGATTGGCAGAGGAGGGTGTAGGAACGGGGATTCGGAAGAGCAAATGGCCTTGGCCTCGATGGGCCCTCCTCCCTGCTTGATTTCTCCAAGGCCCCAAGCCTCTTGGGGCGAGGAGGACACTGTCCGCAGTATGCTGTGATGCGTTTACACAGCGAGGCGGGGTGGCGGGGGTGCTGCTGGGGGCTCCAGTTTTCTGACCTCCCCCCCACTGAGGTACTATTCTGCTCCATATTCATCAAAATATTCCTGAGAAGAGGTTCTGAGAAGAGGTTCTGCACTTTGTAACCATCTTTCAAGAGCTATGCTCCTGCTCCTGCAGATTCCTCCTCATTGAGGAGAAGGAGGCCAATCTCAAGACAAAGAAAACAATGGCATTTGTCTCTGTACTCAGACTGTGTGTTCCCAGGCCTACAAGCCTCAAACCAGAGCTGCAAAGGGGAATGGGGACAAGAGCCAGGAACGCACTTGTGCATCCTCGGAGCTGCATGTGTGTGTGTGTGCGCACGTGCGTGCGCGTCTCCAGACAGGCCTCCTGGTCACTGTACATGACAGGATCTGTGTTTAAACAGCAAGAAGCTTCCATTTCCAGTCAAGATGGAGAAATAGGGACTGACTTTCTCTCCCACCTGACACAACAGCAAACAACTCAGGAATGGTTTCAAGACACGGGACAGCAGACAAGGAAGCACAGGGATCCCTGAGAGGTAGGAAACCATGGAGGGGAGCCCCCGTGGCTCACGGTGTGCAGAGCTTTCAGGCCAAGATGCAGGGACCCCAAGTCGAGTCCGGTGAGCTCCCTGAGCTGAGGAGTCAGGGCTGAGAGTCCGGGGACACCAAGATGGCTGGACTTGTACAACAGAGAGCTGGACAAGAGCAAGCTAGAGAGCTGGACGGAGGGAGACCCTGGAGAACCACTGAGGGTCCCAGGAGTGTTCAGCTGAGTCCTGATCACCATGCACTGGAGGAAAAGCCCTGACGCTCAGGAAAGGACCACATGAAAGGATTATGGGAAATGGTGCTCATGCACACGGGGCCAGGAAAAGTGCGTGTCCCCACCTGACTGACTGGAACCCTTCACGGTTCATGGAGCAACAGGTAGAGTGCTCAGAGGGCCTTGCCTTGGTAGTGGGATTATTTGACCCAGACTAACCATGGCTCAGGCCCATCTATCTAGCAAATCTTAGAAGTAAGATATGAGAGAAGGGGATCAAACTGTATCCAAGTAATTGAACTGTGTCCCAGAACAAAATTCAAGAATGTTTATAGGAATAAAAGTAACCAGCACCCGACGAGGTAGAATTTACAATGTCCAGCATCCAATCAAACATTACTAGGCATGCAAGAAATGAGGAGAAAAATCAATCCTTTGAAATTGACCCAGAACTGACCCACATGTTAGAATTAGCAGACAAGGACATTAACACAATTATAACTATACTCCACGTGTTCCAGAACTTAAGTAGAGACATGTAAGATATAAAAAAATGTGCAAATTGAACTTGTAGAAATATAAACTACAACGTCTGAGGTAAAAAAATATATATATTGGATGAAATTAATGGCAGATTAAACACTGCAGAAGAAAATATTAGAAGGAACCAGAAAACAGGACACATTTTGTACAGAGGAACAAAGAAGGGAATGACAGCAGGCTTGGAAACCATGGGAGCCAGAAAAGCCCTGAACCTTTGTAGCACTGAAAGAAAAAGCACCTGTCAACCCAGACCTCTGCATCCTGCAAAAATGTCTTCCAAAACAAAGTTGAAATAATGACTTTTTCAGACATACAAAAACTGCAAGAATTTATCACCAGTAGATTGGCGCTATAAGAAATACTGAAGGGAG
>NW_028021058.1:0-673 GCF_054177405.1 Leptonychotes weddellii
AATTCAAAATCTTTTCATGATAAAAACCCTCAAACTGGATGTTGAAGGAATGTATCTCAACATAATAAAGGCCATATATGACAAACCCACAATTATCATACTCAACGGTGAAAAGCTGAAAGCTTTTCCTCTGAGATCAGGCACAAGACAAAAGTGCCCATTCTCACAATCTTACTCAACATAGTATTGGAAGTCCTAGCCAGAACCATCAGGCAAGACGAATAAAAAGCATCTGAATCAGAAAGGAAGAAGTAAATTGGCTTTATTTGCAAATGATCTGATATTATAGAAGATCCTTAAAACTCAACCCCCCCCCAAAAAATAGTTAAGTCTAATTAACAAATCCAGTAAAGTTGCAAGATAGAATATTAGTATACTGAAGTCGGCTGCTTTTCTATGCGCTAACAATAAGATATCTGAAAAATAAAGAAAATCCCATTTGCAATAGCATCAAAAATAATAAAATGCCTAAGGATAAATTTTTTTTATGATTTTTTTTTATTCTTATGTTAATCCCCATACATTACATCATTAGTTTTAGATGAAGTATTCCATGATTCATTGTTTGTGCATAACACCCAGTGCTCCATGCAGAATGTGCCCTCCTCAATACCCACCACCAGGCTAACCCATCCTCCCACCCCCCTTCCCTCTAGAACCCTGTTAGTTTTTC
>NW_028021059.1:0-672 GCF_054177405.1 Leptonychotes weddellii
GCATGTGTGCGTGTGTGCATGTGTATGTGTGTGCATGTGTGTGTGCATGTGTATATGTGTATGCGTGTGTATATATATGTATGCCTGTGTGCATGCGTCTGCATGTGTGTGTGTGTATGCGTGTGTATGTGTGTGCGCGTGTATATGTGTTTGCATGTGTGTGCGTGTGTATATGTGTTGCATATGTGTGCGTGTGTATATGTATATGCATTGTGCGTGTGTGCGTATGTATTGCGTGTGTGCATGTGTGCGCATGTGTATATGTGTATCCATGTGTGCTTGTGTGTGCGTGTGTATGTGTGTGCGTGTGTGTATATGTGTATCCATGTGTGCGTGTGTATGTGTGTGCGCATGTGTGTGCGTGCGCGTGTGTATGTGTATCCATGTGTGCGTGTGTGCGCATGTGTGTGTGCACATGCACAGACAAGCACACA
The DNA here is from genome assembly GCF_054177405.1 of Leptonychotes weddellii. NCBI lineage: Eukaryota > Metazoa > Chordata > Mammalia > Carnivora > Phocidae > Leptonychotes > Leptonychotes weddellii. The sequence continues at coordinate 435 of NW_028021059.1, forward strand.
TACACAAACACATGGCACATATATACCAGATCGTGTATACTTGGTCTATGCAGTATACACACTCTACAGTGCACCTGTGTTTCTCATATAAGAGAGTCTAACACGGTAAGTATCCCCATCATTAGACACAGTAATGTCATAATCCATAGCCCTACATTCCAGGTGGAGGAGTGGATGGATGGATGACAGGATTGGAAAATCAGTATAAGTTGCTAAACATATAGAAAAGTTTCCATGA
>NW_028021060.1:0-672 GCF_054177405.1 Leptonychotes weddellii
GGTCATGCATGAAGCTCTACCCAACCACCACACACAGAAATCCATCTCCCAGTCTCCGGGTAATTGAGCAACACACCCGGGATCCCAGCAAGCCCCCCACCATGGGCTCTCAGGGTCCCACAAGGACGCCAGAGCCCCTACCCCTGTGTACATACCTCCCAGGCAGGCACCCCTGCATGAAATAAAGCACCCAGCACTGCCCTGAGACCCTGTGATGCTGTCATGGTTCTTTCTGAGGCAGAGCTCAGGACGCCCGAAACTCTGGGTGTCACAGACAGGCCAGGCTCCAAGGCCAAGGGGTCACCATTGGTGGGAGGGAGCAGGTCGCACGGGGGCCACATCCCCGAGTGGGCAGGTCTGCACTGGCTGCCACAAGATGTGGGCAGGAGTTGCCTGAGCAGGAGAGGGGACTTTGCCAGAGGTGGCAACCACTCTGGCCCATCCCTCCAGTCAGAAGCTACCCAGGGCTGGAAGGTATGGACAGGGATTGCAGAAGCCCCTCCAGAGCCCTCAGGGAAATGAGCACACAGTCCTACCCACCTCTGTACCAGCCCAAGTTGTGGGACACTGGCCTGTCCTCCGCCCTGGGCTCCCTGGGCCTCCTGAGACTCTGCGTGGTAGCTCTGTGCCCACGCAAGAGCCATGCCTGACCCATGTGTGGGGACAGGCCCT
>NW_028021061.1:0-672 GCF_054177405.1 Leptonychotes weddellii
AAAAAAAGCATACTAATTTCCCCAGTGAATTACACAGGAAAGAATCCAGCATTCCCTGTCCAGAGAACTCAAATAGTTGTTTGTTCTCGGAGCTCAGGTGTGGTAAAATCGCTGTCGGCTAAAAATGCATGCTGGCTATTGGCTAGGAGGCTGGAGCTTTCCATCCACTCCAGCCCTGATTTCTCACATTGGTGTGTAATTCGTAGTTTGCTTAATGGAAAAAAAAAAAAGGACTCGATTTTCAATTTCAATTTAATTACACAATCTATAGTACCCAGTGGGAAGGATTTAGGGGCAAAGATTAATGCTCAACAGTGCTCCGTTTTACATTCTTTTCTGATAAAAAACACTGTATTGATTATCCAAAGTGAGTTTTCAAATTCGTTTTTTAAAAGCCACATTTTGGAGGGTGACAGAGTGATTTAAAGAAGGGGTGTGACTTCATTTCTTGGTTCTTTGCCAAAATCGATAAGTTAGAGGTGTAAGGTGCCTCTTTGGATTGTATTGTCAGTGTATTCTTGAGAGTGGAGAGCTCTTCTCTACTTGGGAGAAGAAAGAATAGAAATTCTATTGTAAAATTAGAAATACCAGCTGCAGACACTGGTGGAACAACACAACTGTCTGTTCTGAGAACGACTGAATAACAATTATTAAGACCCTTCCTTCTATAAC
>NW_028021062.1:0-672 GCF_054177405.1 Leptonychotes weddellii
CCCCGGTCTCCGGCCGCACTCCGAGCTCACCCGGCCTGTGACCGAGCGTTTCTATCTCTGGCACCCAACCCCGTGTGGAGTCTCCAAACCCAGCAGATCCCTGCAGTGCACTCCTGAGCCACTCCTCCCGGGGGAGGAAGGTGAGTCTCCCCGGATCTGCCGCTTGTTGGGTCCCTGCTGGAGGAGCAGTGGCCTGACCTTGCCACGGATCACAGTTTATGGCAACCCCGACCTGAGAGCCCGCACCTCAGCTCTGTCTCTGCAGCTGGCTTCCCCCCTTTGATACCTGGGAGCTCTGCTGCACTCAGGCACCCCCAGTCTTTCTGTGACCCTGAGGGTCCTGAGACCACACTGTCCCACGAGGGTTCCACCCCCTGCTTAGCCACTGGAGCGACGTCCCTTAGCGGAGCAGACTTCTAAAAGTTCCGACTGCTCTGCGACTCTATAACTTGCCAGAAGTGGCCAACGGAGCACTCTCCCCCACCATCTGTCCTCCCAAATATTGCCTCGGATTCACTTCTCCTCACATCCTACCTTCCAGAAAGTGGTCGCTTTTCTGTTCAGAGAGTTGTTGCTATTCTTTTCTTTGATCTCCTATTGAGTTTGTAGGTGTTCAGAATGGTTTGATCCCTATCCAGCTGAATTCCTGAGACCAGACGAAATCCAGGTTTC
>NW_028021063.1:0-672 GCF_054177405.1 Leptonychotes weddellii
AAAGACCCCGAATAGCCAGAGGAATGTTGAAAAAGAAAAACAAAGCTGGTGGCATCACAATTCCGGACTTCAAGCTCTATTACAAAGCTGTCATCATCAAGACAGTATGGTACTGGCACAAAAACAGACACATAGATCAATGGAACAGAATAGAAAGCCCAGAAATGGACCCTCAAGTCTATGGTCAACTCATCTTTGACAAAGCAGGAAAGAATGTCCAATGGAACAAAGACAGTCTCTTCAACAAACGGTGTTGGGAAAATTGGTCAGCCACATGCAGAAGGCTGAAACTGGACCATTTCCTTACACCACACACAAAAATAGACTCAAAATGGTTGAAAGACCTAAATGTGAGACAGGAGTTCATCAAAAACCTAGAGGAGAGCACAGGCAGAAACCTCTTCTATCTCAGCTGCAGGAACTTCTTCCTAGAGACATGGCCAAAGGCAAGGGAAGCAAGGGCAAAAATGAACTATTGGGACTTCATCAAGATAAAAAGCTTTTGCAAAGCAAAGGAAACAGTCAACAAAACCAAAAGACAACCGACAGAATGGGAGAAGATATTTGCAAATGACATATCAGATAAAGGGCTAGTATCCAAAATCTATAAAGAACTTATCAAACTCAACACCCAAAGAACAAATAATCCAATCAAGAAATGGGCAGAAGACA
>NW_028021064.1:0-672 GCF_054177405.1 Leptonychotes weddellii
AGGGGCTGCCCGGGACAGGTGTATCACCCACAAGTACCTGGCGTACAGGCGTCCCCGGTCCCGGGAAGGCTGCTCTTCCTGGGGGTGTCCTCGCTCCTCCAGCAGCCCTCAGTGGTCCCACAGGCTGACAAGTGTGGCCCGGGGCCCAGCACGGAGGAGCTGGGGCGAGCTGGGCTCCCTCGGCAGGGGTGAGGCACCGCGGTTCTCGCCCGGGAAAGGGAGCACGCGAGCAGCAGGGTGCAGGTGGGCAAGGACGGAGCGAGCCCGGGCGGGGGACAGCCGAGCCCGGGGCCATACCAGGTGGAGCTCGCAATTACCCCCTCCCCCACGACCGCTCCTGCTGGAAGGTCTGCTGAATCTGTGCGAGAGAGAACGCGCCCTGCACTTTGCGCCGAGCCATTGCGGTGCTTTCTGATAGTCGCGTGTCCGTGTGTTAAGCATGTTCCGACTGGGAGTCTTGCTGGGGCACAGTGGCCGGGTCACCCCTGTACCCTCCTTCCCTCCACCTGCGTGAGGCACCACACTGGCGTCCACGTGATCAGGAAGCTCTGCGGGGTCTCTGGGCGTGCGGGGTGGCGGAGCAGGTCTTGGGGCCTCAAATCAGGGACTTCTCTGCAGGAAGGTTCCTGCCAGCCGGAGTATGGGAGGGATGCGGGCGGACCAGGAGCCGGG
>NW_028021065.1:0-672 GCF_054177405.1 Leptonychotes weddellii
ACCAGTCATATTGGATTGGGGCCCACCCTCATGACCTTAGTTTAATTGGATTACTTCTGTAAAGACCCTGTCTCCAAATAAAGTCCTGGTCTGAGACACTGGAGGTTAGAGCTCCAACATATCCTTTTCGGGGAGACACAATTCGACCCGTAACAGCATCCGTTTCTATAATAGATGACTATGTCATGAGCATCCCATGATACTAACATGATCAGAGCTAATGTTTTGGGGTACTTACTATCCTTGCTAAGTGTTTTACATATACTATTTAATTTTGTATATTTTATTTTATTTTATTTTTTTATATAAATTCAATTAGCCAACATATTCATTAGCCATCATTAGTTTCAGATGTAGTGTTCAATAATTTATCAGTTGCATATAATACCCAGTATTTAATTCTAACCATCATAGCAAACTTTGAAGACGTTGTTACATTTCCCAATTTGGAGACAATAAAACTGAGGCTTACAGAAACTAGCTAACTTGCCCAAGGCCCCATCACGATTAGATGGAGTAGAAGAATGATGCCAAACACCATGCTTTTTTCTGCTGTATATTCAGTTGTCAGAGGCTTTAACCGTTGCCCAAGTCTCTTTGCTTTGAGCCAGTATTTGCTCCCCTCTGCCCTTGGTCTAATTCCTTTGTCCTTTTTGTGGGGGCAGAGTGACT
>NW_028021066.1:0-672 GCF_054177405.1 Leptonychotes weddellii
CAATAAATAAAGTTCTACGATTGTTGGTTTGAGAGGAGACACACCATAAGATGTTGAGAACAGAGAAAACAAACAGGGGTTCAAAGATAAGCCCCAAGGATATAAAATCAATGCAAAGAAATCAGTTGCATTTCTATACACCAACAAGACAGAAGAAACAGAAATAAAGGAGTCGATCCCATTTGCAATTGCACCCAAGACCATAAGATACTTAGGAATAAATCTAACCAAAGAGGCAAAGAATCTGTACTCAGAAAACTATAGAATATTCAGGAAAGAAATTGAGGAAGACACAAAAAAATGGAAAAACATTCCATGCTCATGGATCGGAAGAACAAATATTGTGAAGATGTCTATGTTACTTAGAGCAATCCAGACATTCAATGCAATCCCTATCAAAATACCATCCACTTTTTTCAAAGAAATGGAGCAAATAATCCTAAAATTTGTATGGAACCAGAAAAGACCCCGCATAGCCAGAGGAACGTTGAAAAGAAAACCAAAGCTGGTGGCATCACAATGCTGGACTTCAAGCTTTATTACAAAGCTGTCATCATCAAGACAGTATGGTACTGGCACAAAAACAGACACATAGATCAATGGAACAGAATAGAGAGCCCAGAAATGGACCCTCAACTCTATGGTCAACTAATCTTCGACAAAGCAGGAAAG
>NW_028021067.1:0-672 GCF_054177405.1 Leptonychotes weddellii
TGATTAGAATAAAGGTAGCAATTGCCTTAATAATCAGAATTAAAATAAGTGATTCATTAAAAGGCATTATAACAGGTTTGGATAAAGGCTCATAAAACAGGCTTGTAAAACCTTTTTATAATTCGAGAGTCAGTTACAGCCATACTAATTAGGAATAAAGCATGCTAATTGGTAGCTTATCAATGGAACAAAGCCACATTCAAAAAAAGTTACAGTTTTTTGTCAAAAGAGCCATCTAATGCAAGCGAAAAGCTCAAAAAAGCATATAATAAGCGTAAGTTTGTTCACTTACCTTGACAAGTAGGTATGACTTGCGATAATGAGGCTCAACTTGTCTGTTTATTGCATCATCTATTCATTATTTACTCCATTTAGGGAGCCGACTTATCGTGACCGAAGCTCAATCCTTAGACACAGAACCAACTCAATCAGCAAAAGCCGAATTTAGTCACGAAACTGTCTTGTTGTATGAGACAGTAGCTGCTGTATTGGGCGAGAAGTCATTGACAGATGATACACTAAGACAATCGGGGATATTTGTAGATGCAACCTTTGGTCGAGGCGGTCACAGCAAACTCCTGCTTAACTATCTTAATGATGATGCTAAGCTTTTTGTCTTTGACAAAGATCCTGAAGCCATTGAGGTGGCTAATGAAATAGCAAAAAATGACA
>NW_028021068.1:0-11030 GCF_054177405.1 Leptonychotes weddellii
CACCAGCTTGCATTCCCACCAACAGTGTAGGAGGGTTCTCCTTTCTCTGCATCCTTGCCAACATCTGTTGTTTCCTGACTTGTTAATTTTAGCCATTCTGACTGGTGTGAGGTGGTATCTCATTGAGGTTTTTTAAATTTTTTTAAAGATTTTATTTATTTGACAGAGAGAGACACAGCGAGGGAGGGAACACAAGCAGGGGAAGTGGGAGAGGGAGAAGCAGGCTTCCCGTGGTGCATGAAGCCAGATGTGGGGCTGGATTCCAGGACCCTGGGATCATGACCTGAGCTGAAGGCAGATGCTTAATGCCTGAGCCACCAAGGCGCCCCCTCATTGAGGTTTTGATTTGTATTTCCCTGATGTTGAGCGATGTTGAGCACTTTTTTATGTGTCTTTTGGCCATTTGGATGTCTTCTTTGGAAAAATGTCTGTTCATGTCTTCTGCCCATTTCTTGATTGGATTCTTTGTTCTTTGGGTGTTGAGTTTGATAAGTTCTTTATAGATTTTGGTTACTAGCCCTTTATCTGATGTGTCATTTGCGAATATCTTCTCCCATTCTGTCGGTTGTCTTTTGGTTTTGTTGACTGTTTCCTTTGCTGTGCAAAAGACTTTTATCTTGATGAAGGCCCAATAGTTCATTTTTGCCCTTGCTTCCCTTGACTTCAGCGATGTTTCTAGGAAGAAGTTGCTGCGGCTGAGGTCGAAGAGGTTGCTCCCTGTGTTCTTCTCAAGGATTTTGATGGATTCTTGTCTCACATTGAGGTCTTTCAATCATTTGGAGTTTGAGTTTATTTTTGTGTGTGCTGTAAGGAAATGGTCCAGTTTCATTCTTCTGCATGTGGTTGTCCAATTTTCCCAGCACCATCTGTTGAAGAGACTTTTTTCCACTGGACATTCTTTCCTGCTTTGTTGAAGATTAGTTGACCATAGAGTTGAGGGTCCATTTCTGGGCTCTCTATTCTGTTCCATTGATCTATGTGTCTGTTTTTGTGCCAGTACCATACTGTCTTGATGATGACAGCTTTGTAATAGAGCTGGAAGTCCGGAATTGTGATGCTGTCAGCTTTGGTTTTCTTTTTCAATATTCCTCTGGCTATTCGGGGTCTTTTCTGGTTCCATATAAATTTTAGGATTTCTGTGAAAAAAGTTGATGGTATTTTGATAGGGATTGCATTCAATGTGTAGATTGCTCTAGGTAGCATAGACATTTTCACAATATTTGTTCTTCCAATCCATGAGCATGGAACGTTTTTCCATTTCTTTGTGTCTTCCTCAATTTCTTTCATGAGTATTCTATAATTTTCTGAGTACAGATCCTTTGCCTTTTTGGTTAGGTTTATTCCTAGGTATCATATGGTTTTGGGTGCAATTATAAATGGTTTCGGCTCCTTAATTTCTCTTTCTTCTGTCTTGTTGGTGTATAGAAATGCAATTGATTTCTGATGGCAGACATTTTGAGTGAATGGTGGTCACTCAAAATTCTGTCTTGTTCGTACAATTCTCCAGTCTCCTTGAAGTTAGGTGGGGCCTGTGACTAATTCTGTCTCTTGGGCTATAATTAGAAGTGATATATGAAATATATATCAACCCTCTGCTGATCCATGATGGACATGTAGTATAAATGAAAACTAAATCATTCTGGTTAGGCCATTTTGGTTTGTCACCATGGCACAACCCAGACTATTCTGAATTATCAGGAGACCTCAAGGATGAAGCCTAGTTTCTGAGTGGGATGACTGGGTGGATGGGTAGCTCAGAGAGGTATATTGGAATGGAGGAGTAGTGACTTTTCTGGAAATAAAAGCATCAGGACAAGAGCAACAGAAACTGGTCATTGCACTGAATTCACTGAACATCTTCTTAGTGTCCTGGTCTGTGCTGATGCTGGGAGGGAGACAAGAGTGAGGACACAGCCTTTGCCTTCTGGGAACTCAGTCTGACAGGCAGGATGAGGCATGCACAGAAGAGAGTCAAACAAGCAAGGCAAGCTGGGAGCCCCCCAAAGAGGGAGAAATGTCCATGGATTCGGGGTAGGGGGAAATGAGTAGAAGAGCTAGGTTTAAAGTTCATTTAGTCAGAATAAAGAGGAGGGGACCTACGGGCACACACCATTCCACACAGGAAAACCAAGCCTAAAGGACTCTAGAGAAGTCATAGAGAAATATAAAGTAGAGCCTAAGCCTGAGGCATATTTGCCCAGTGAAGACAATTAGAGTAAAAATGAATCTATGTTGCTGGCAGGACAGATTTTTCATGGCCAGAGCAGCCATTTTAAAGTTCCTCCGCATCATCTGTCCTATATCCCCAAAGAGAGGGAGACAGGGTCCTGGATAAATATCTTCATGGGCTGCTGAAAGGGGTACTGCTGGGGGATGATGAGTGCTTAGAAAGGAGAGTTACTGTTTTTTGTTTTTTTTTTTAAAGATTTTATTTATTTATTTGAGAGAGAGAATGAGATAGAGAGAGAGCACGAGAGGGGGGAGGGTCAGAGGGAGAAGCAGACTCCCCGCTGAGCAGGGAGCCCGATGTGGGACTCGATCCCGGGACTCCAGGATCATGACCTGAGCCGAAGGCAGTCGCTCAACCGACTGAGCCACCCAGGCACCCCGAGAGTTACTGTTTTTTAATGCTTCTTTTATTAGTACTCCCTGTCACCAATCCTCTCCCTAATAGGGGCATGTGCGCACACACACACACACACACACACTCATTCCCCACACCCTCCAATTCCCAGCCAGGAACACAGAACTCTGGCCACCAGGGCACAGAAAGCACCATCTTGAATTCCTTCACTAATGTTATGGATCACTTCAGAGGAAGGTGTGGAAAGGCAGATACTCCCTACAGGGAAACGTTTGCTAATCAGATGTTAGTGGAATAACCCCTAGGGTTTGCAAGCTATGTGCTTATTTTATTTAAAGCCTGGATGTATGGCTGTATCAGTGCTAACTTTCCTCACTTGGGTTGTCTCAGAGCATCCTCCGCACTCCTGTGAACATCTGAACATCCGGCTCCCCAGTGCTATGGAGGCTATTAAATTAGCTTAGACAGCAGGTGGGCAACTGAAGAAATTGGAAAACAACAGCTGATCTAAGTCACAGTGCACTGTGGACCCCTGTGAGGGGCATGTGAGATATAGACCCTACCATGAGAGCCCATTCAGCAAGGGCCTGGCTCCCCCTCCACCACCCCAGAAACGCCAGCTCCAAACAGTCACTTATGAGCAGAAAAAAGAGGAGTGCTGGGCTTCCTTAGCACCCCCTTTAGCATCGTCTCTGCTTGGAGTCATCCAGCCTCTGAAGGCTGTCCCAGGCAGCGTGTGCATGTGCGTGTGTGTGTGTGTGTATGTTGGGGGAGTGGGTATGGAGTGATGATCCTGCCTCATATTGGCATCAAAATCAAAGAGCTCCCATTCTGCATGAATGTAGCTGGGACTGAGTGAGGATGGGAGAAAGGAAATAACAGAGCCAACGTTTGTTGAGTACCCACTATGTGCCAGGCACTGAGTTTTACCTCAGTGTCCATATGGAATGTTTCATTTAGTTTTCCTAACCACCCTAGGATGGAGGCAACATTGTGTGTATGCATTTTTTTCAGAGACAGAGACTGAGGCACAGAGAAGAGGCAACACAATCCGTGTTTGAACCTCTGCAATCTCGCTTTCGAGCTTGTCTTCTTCACTACCATGTTGGCAGGCTGCAAAATGGAGAGGGGGTAGCAGCAAATATAGAAGTGCTTTAAGTGGGCAACTGCTAATGGGCAGTGATAAACTATGCCCACACCCCTAGGAGAACACCAAAGCAGGACCTAGAAAGTTCAGTGGAAGTGAGTGAAGAGAAATGTCACTGCCTTTGGGTCTTTGAATCACTCCAGATTCGGCAAAAATGATGCCACCCCTAAACTCTCTGCTTACTGAAGGGTGCGTGGGGGAGAGGAGATTGTTTTCCCAGAGTCTTCAGAGTGCCTGGCCTGGAATAAGATGAATCAGAATCAGCAGCTGCAGCAGCACAGGAAGCAGTGATTGGGCCACAGAGAGCCTGGTCCTGTTATTCTTGTCATCATCAGCCCTTCCTGTGGGTGTCAAGTTCCTGGTAATAAATACTGTAATAGTAGTAAAGCTACTATGCATATAGTGTTTTATTAGATGCTGGGCATTGTTCTAAGTGCTTTGCCATATTAACCACTTAATCCTGACAATAACCCTATGAGGTAGGTATCATTTCTGCTTTATAGATGAAGAGACTGAGGCACAGGGAGGTTAAGTGACTTGCCCAAAGTTACCTAATTAGAGAGAGGCAGAGCTGGGTTTTGATTCAGGTAGTCTAGCACTGGAGTCCAAGGCTTTAACCTCTCAAGCCACCTTCAGGGGCTTGCCATCTGAGAGATGTCAAGGATGCTGCTGAATGTGAAGTCCTTGTACCCAGTAAAGAGCTATACACATGAGCAGAGGAGAGGAAATATTTATTCTGCATTTAAGTCAAGGAGAATAATATTGCTGGAGCAGGGCATGACACGTGAACAGGGCAGGGGAGGGGGAGCTGTGGCTGGAGCTTTCTTTGGTGCCTGGGGGATCCACATGTGTGAGTAATCTCTGCTTTCTGGAATAGTCTGGTTCCCGTCTTTCAAGATTCTACTTTGGTCGCTGTCAGGGGAAATAACGCCCTTTGGGCCAAAGGGACAGCCGATGTTGCCAATTTGGAGGAGTGGCATGATTAAGTTATGAATGCACCAACTTGCCCCCTGACTCACAGTCTACAACCTCTGTTCTCTGTCCTGCTGAAGAATTTATTAGCAAAAGGCTGAGAAGACGAATTTCCAAAAGTCCCCCTCGATCTGTTCAAGGGAGGTACGCAGTTCAACACTAAGGGAGAAGAGAGTCCAGCCTTGTATTGCAAGGTGTCCCAGAGAAGTAAAAAGAAGTATGTCGAGCAAGGGGTCTCCTTGTGGAGAGAGAAGCAGAGGGGCAGGTTAACCCACCCAGAGCTTAGGGCAATCTTACTTCAGGTGGAAACATACCATTAAGTCAATGTCCATGGAAAAGAAGGGGAGCTAATGCTTATCCAGTGTCCCATTTATGCCAAGAACTGTGTATATATTGTCTCATCCAGTCTTCTCAACTTTCTGTGTGAGGTTAGTGGTATTTTATTGTTCTCATTTAGATAAGGAAATAAGCTCAGAGAGGCTAAGAAATATACCTAAGGATGCCCAGCTAGTTAACCGCATAACTGGGGTCTGAGACCAGCTGGGATTTGACCTTTAGAACTCACTGGTGACTGTGGATCCTAAGCCAATACACCCCACAGCTCTGTGCAGGTAAACAAGTACACCTCATTGATATCTATCTGAGGTGAGTCAGCATACTCCACTGATATCTGCAGGTAACCTGAGAGTTGCTCGGCATGGCGTTCTAACTGGTGGGTGGGATTTTACAGGACAGGATATAGCAGAGAGCATCCAACTGCTCACTTTGCAAAGTGAACATTATGGCGAAAGTTGGAAGCACCTTGCAGGGATTTGGTTCAGGAGAGTGAGGCCTAGAGAGCTGCCTCCAAACCAGCCTTCAGGACTTGAAAGTGTCCTTGGTGGCACTTTAAAGATGCATTTGTCCTGAGAATAGGAGATGAGGGACATCCTGAACATATTTAGGTCAGAGTCTAAAGGGAAAATTCCTTTTTCACTGAAAAGGGAATTACACTCTGGAGATTGTATAATCTCCTTCTCGGAGTCCTTTAAGTAAAAGGAAAATGTTTATTAGGGAAGGATGGTGGATACTGAAGTTTGCCAAATCCAGCTGAGCTTCCCAGCCCTAGCCTGCAAGCTGGAGGAAATACAGACTTCCGGGTTCCATGTCAGACTTTCTGAGTCAGATGTGGAGGCAGGCCTGAGCATCTCAGTAACGAGCAACTGCATAATTTCCACTCACAGGAAACTGATGTCCACTGCTGGAAGTTTTACACCTGCTCTGAAGCTCTAATTTCTAAGTGAGTGTGGAGTTCTTTAGATTAGATTTTCTTAACCTGGATTTCATTGCTGGCTTCAATGGCCCCAGGAATCCCATAAAATTGGAGGTAAAATTCTGCATGTATGTGTGTTTTTGTGGAGAGAGGGTCTTTTATATTGATCAGATTCATAGGGAGATCCATGATTATAAAAGGTTGAGAACCTCAGCAGTATGTTTTGGCGACTTCTCTGAGCCCATTTGAGATCTTTACAAGAAAAGGAGGCTCATTGATTTATAGATACATTTTTGGTTGTGTGTGAGTTTGTATGTGTGTATGTATGTATTGGTGTGTTTGGAGCAGCACAAAATGGTACTACCCAGAGACACCACTCAAGGTATTCATAACACTTAGCTCAAATTACTTAATAAAAAATTATATGCAATAAAACCCCCAAGCAATCCATTTAGAAAATGAGCAAAAGACATGAACAGACATTTCACTGAAGAAGATATACAGATGGCAATAAGCCAGAGAGAGACGCAGTGAGAGAGGGAAGAGATGCTCAAGATCATTAGCCATTAGGGAAATGCAAATTAAAACCACAGTGAGATATCCCTGCACACCTATCCTAATGGCTAAAATAAAATGTAGTGACTGGTGAAGATTCATGGAGACTCGATCACTAATATATTGCTGATGGGACTGTAAAATGGTACAGCCATTCTGAAAAACCACTTGGCAGTTTTTAATGCAACTAAACATATAACTACCATACAACCTAGCATTTGCACTTTTGTGCATTTATCCCAGAGATATTGTAACTTATGTTCACACAAAAATCTATACATGAATGTTAGTTGCAGTTTTACTCATAATAGCCAATAACTAGAAATTACCCAGATGTCCTTCAATAGCTGAATGGTTAAAGACACTGTGGTACAACCCTTTAATGGAATATTATTCAGCAGTAAAAAGAGTAAAGTATTGATACATGAACAAGTTGGGTAAATCTCCAGGGAATTTTGCAGAATGAAAAAAGCCAATCTTAAAGGTTACATATTGTAGGCTTCCATATATATAATATTCTTGAAATGACAAAATTATAGAAATGGATAACCAATTAGTGGTTGTCAGGGGTTAAGGAGAGGGTGGGTGTAGTAGGGAGGGGGTTTGGCTATAAAAGGGCCGCATGGGGATACCTGGGTGGCTTAGTCATTAGGCGTCTGCCTTCCGCTCAGGTCATGATCCCAGGGTCCTGGGATCGAGCCCCGCATCGGGCTCCTTGCTCAGCAGGAAGCCTGCTTCTCCCTCTCCCACTCCCCCTGCTTGTGTTCCCTCTCTCGCTGTGTATCTCTCTGTCAAATAAATAAATAAAATCTTAAAAAAAAAAAGGGCCCCATGAGGCATCCTTGTGCTGATGGAAATGTTTTGTATCTTGAATATATCAAAGTCAATACTCTGGTGGTGATATTGTGCTATGATTTTGTAAGATGTTACCATTGAGGGGAAACTGGGTAAAGTGTAGACAGAATATCTCTGCCTTATTTCTTATGACAGCATGTGAATCAACAATCATCTCAACATAAACAATTTTAAAAATCGTACCCATCCAAGAAGGATAAAAGTTTATCACCCCTGGGAGTATTCCAAAGGATGAGCTCAATGGTATGAAAGCAGTTCTGAAGGAAGAGAAGTGCCTGGTGTGGGGGTGGCAAGACTAGGACAATGTGCAGCCTCCCAGGGACTCTTGGGAATTGCTGCTCATCGCCTGGGTCAGCTCTATGCTGGCTGAACAGTCAGCCTCATCACCTTAGCATGGCTCTGTGTAAGAGGGAAGAATGTGGTTCTGGAGGATCTCATCCACGGTTTCACCTGTCTTTCAGCATTCTGGTAGTCTGGGACACTATTCCAGCATGGGCTTGATCAGCTCTGAATGAACCAGTTTCAGTCACATGATCAGATGAAACTGACAGGACATAGTGAATGAGTGTGAGTGTTGTGTACATGCGTGTTGTGTGTGCATAAAGATAACATTTCCAGTGGGCCAGCAAGGTGTTGGCTAGTTGCTTTCACATGCATGAGTCCATTGAATCCTCATGGCAATCCTATGATTCAGGCTTTATTATTCCTTTTTTGCAGATGAGGAAATGGAGGCCTGGTAAGGTGAGGTGACTTGCCTTAGGTCTCATAACAAGAGAGTAGCATAGTTAGTATTGAAACCAGGTCTTCCTGAACTTAAAAGCTGTGGTGCCTCCAGCTTATCTTGTGCAGGTCTTCATGAGGAAGCAAGACAGGGAAGGAAACCTAAGGACTTTTTCCTTTCTGAACCAAAGTTTTAAGCTGGTAATTTGAATGACAGTAGAATTAAAGAAAAGCTGTGTCAGTGAATCTTCCTGAACAAAAATAAAAAGGAATGATTTTTCAGAATCTTTCTGAAGCCAAAGTCACACTGATTCCTCTGGCCTTTATCAAGACCTTCCTCTGGTTCCTCCCAGTGCTGACATCTGTCTGGCACTTGGTTCCAAGTCCTAAGGACAGAGTGTATGGGATGTGCTGTGAGTATGCACTGCCGGCCTGTCACCTTTGTGCTCAGCTTGTTCCCTCTCCTGGGCTGGCCTCTGGGGCCCACAGAAGGAGACCACAGGCATCTCGGTGCTGCTCATCAGTGTGGGGCAGATGGGACAGGGGTGGTACCCTTGGACCAGCGGCCTTCAGAGCCACTTTTCTCTCTTCCCAGTGGAAAGAGAACCTGGTAGAACAAATGAGCAGGACTAAGATGTAACAACATAGCAATTATTTAAAAGGAAAATGGCAACAATGCAGAAATTATACAACAAAAGCATGAAAAACATCACATCTTATGGTAATTTTTTTTTAAAGATTTTTATTTATTTATTTGACAGAGAGAGACACAGAGAGAGAGGGAACACAAGCAGGGGGAGTGGGAGAGGGAGAAGCAGGCTTCCCGCTGAGCAGGAAGCCCGATGCGGGGCTCGATCCCAGGACCCTGGGATCATGACCTGAGCCGAATGCAGACGCTTAACGACTGAGCCACCCAGGCACCCCACATCTTATAGTAAGGGAAGAAGTCATGTATTTACAATTCCATTTATCAAGTATTATCACTAGTGACTCTGCTGAGCATTTTGCATGGTTTATGTCTTTTACTTCACCCAAAACCCATGAGGTGGGTATTATTATTATTCCCACTTTCCACACAGGAAATGAAGACACAGAGAGAAGGTAAATCAGTTCTCAAGCTCACACACCTCCTATGCTCTCTTAGTATAGGAGAGACCAGATTTCAAATCCAGGTAAGCTGACTGCTCCTCTTCATCACACTCTGCTACAACTAAAAGCAATATTGATGGTGCCTGATACTGTTGAAGGCAGTTAGTTAAGTTCTAACGGATAGCTGGGGGCCAGCAAAGAGAAGTCATGATCAGCTGTCTGGAAAGTCAGAGGCCTGTCCTCAGCAGCATTCCACAAGAAGTCGGATCAAATTTGACAGGGCCAAGGTGGTGGGTGCCATGACAGGAAACCGCTGACCAAATAAGGAAGAAAAGGCTCAAAACCCTGCTCCCAAGAAACCCCTGTTCCAAGTGATGAATATTCTACCCCCTAGTTAACAACTGTCAATAAAAGATAGAAATGCAAACCCCAGGGTGTGAAGCACTCTCTCAAGCTTACCTGCTCTCACGTCTAGAGAGTTCACAATCTTTCCTGCTTGTGTCGCTTGTAAGCTGTGTGTGTTGTGATTACCCTTAAATTCTTTCTCGTAATGAGACCAAGAGCCTTCCAGAACATCTTGGCGATGGGCTCGGTTGAGGCTTCAGGCTTGGGGTCTCCCTAGTTCCCTCGGCAACAGTACCACAGCATGCTCATCACTGATTGAACAGCAGAGTCTTCGTTATATTTCCAAGTGTTGCATGGCAGCCACACTTCTCAGAATGCTGACTTAGTGTGTTTTATAAACTGTAGTGATCTGCTAATTTAAATTTCTGAATACCAAACTTCAGTCACCTTCAGTAACTCACTCAGTGGATTATTTTTTTTATTTTTTATTTTTTTAAAGATTTATTTATTTGACAGAGAAAACACAAGCAAGGGGAGTGGCAGAGATAGAGGTAGAGGAAAAAGCAGACTCCCCTCCTAGCTGGGAGCCCGACGTGGGGCTTGACCTGAGCTGAAGGCAGATGCTTAACCGACTGAACCACCCAGGCGCCCCTCAGTGGATTATTTTTAGGAAGTCCTCTGATGCAAGTAAATATTGGAAGTTTCTTGAATTGAGCAGCATTCTGGTATCTAAACAAATGACTTGTATTTTTATATGTGTTTACAGCCATTAGGAAAGCCCTAGAAGCCCCAGATTGTACTTTGAGAAAAATTGATATATAAGACTGAGTCAGGATTTCTGGAAAGACCATTTCCCTAGTGCCCTTTCTGAGGAAATCCCTAGGGACTGGGTAGAAGCAATGCTGTAGAAATTTTACTCCCAGTCGGAAGACTGGGAATTTTTTCAGCTTATTAAAAAGAGGCAGAGCAATTGTGTTGCTGACTGCAGTTGGTCAGAGGGTCCAGCCATTCCCTCCAGGGAACCTGATTGAGGACTAGGTCTTGTAGAATAGTTTGAGTAACATTTTGAAGCCCAGAAAATCCCCAATTTGCATGCCTGGACAAGGAGTGGGGGCAATGCCTCACCAATAACTTAATTATATTTTCCCTGTGGAAAGAGAACCTGGTAGAACAAATGAGCAGGACTAAGATGTAACAACATATCTTGTGGCATACAATACTTAAATATAGACGGTTTCAGGATCTTGTTAGGAGGGGGTTTCAGTAATTAAAGAAAATAGAAATTTCATTCAGTTTCAACATTTCTCATTTGTAATTATCCTCTTGAAGTCCCTTTGTAATTATTCTTTTTTAAAAAAGATCTTCTGGTCGGCGGAGCAAGATGGCGGAGGAGTAGGAGACCTGGATTTCATCTCCTCTCAGGAATTCAGCTGGATAGGGATCAAACCATTCTGAACACCTACAAACTCAACAGGAGATCGAAGAAAAGAAGAGCAACAACTCTCTCATCA
>NW_028021069.1:0-672 GCF_054177405.1 Leptonychotes weddellii
GGGAGCCCGATGCGGGACTCGATCCAGGGACTCCAGGATCATGACCTGAGCCGAAGGCAGTCGCTTAACCAACTGAGCCACCCAGGCGCCCGGGTCATCATTTCTTAAATAATTTTCTTCTTTCTCGGAAAGCACCTTCTCTTTGTCTAGGTTGAAGGTGAGAACAAAAATCAGAATGTCGTCAGTGTAGGACCTTAACTGAATGACCTTACATCATGAAATCTCACCTTTATGGTGAACTCCTCAACTCACCTCTGCTGCTGTTTTTCTACCTACAATAGGGCGATTTACTATCCGCCTTCACCCCAGGTCTCCCTACTGGTTTCCAGGCTTCTGTTCCCTTCTGCTTTCCTATCACCTTAAAGATCAAAGGGAGTCCCTTTGCAATAAGAACTGCCCCAAATTGGGAACATGCTATCAAAGCACCTATAAAGGAGACTAGGAAGACCTTCCTCATTTAAAAAGAAAAATAAATAGCTTTCACTTTTTCATCCATTTATTCATTCAACAAATATCTATTAACTGCTACTCTATGGCAAGAATTGGCTAGTAAGTTTTAGAGAAATGTTTTACAATAAAAAAAAATGACTGTAATTCTCCCTGTAATGTGAGCCTTTTTTAAACCTGCTAGTTTATTTCTTTACGTTATAGATCAGAAAACATTTAATAGTA
>NW_028021070.1:0-672 GCF_054177405.1 Leptonychotes weddellii
TTCAGTCAGCTAAGCGTCTGATTCTTGATCTCAGTTTAGGTCTTGATCTCAAGGTTGTGAGTTCAAGCCCTACATTGGGCTTTAAAAAAAAACTACAAGTTTCATGAGGCAGGAACTGTCGGTATATTTTACTCATCTTCATTCCTAGTACCTGGAACAGTACCAGACACAGGGTAGGTTCAAGTTCATATAACAAAAAAGCAATAGCTTAAACAAGACAAAGGCTTATTTTCTCACATATAGGACATTCAGAGGTGGGACCTAGGTTCCCATTTTTCTCCTTCACCATCCTGGCTGTGGCTTCTAACCATCAAGTTTGCTTCATGGTCTTATTATGGCTGCTGGAACTCCAGAAGCCACATATACATTCCAGGCAGGAAGCAGAGAGATGGGGAGTAACGAACTTTCGTGGGAGGGCACCTGGGTGGCTCAGTCGGTTGAGCGTCTGCCTTCGGCTCAGGTCATGATCCCAGGGTCCTGGGATCGGGCCCTGCATCGGGCTCCTTGCTCAGCGGAGAGCCTGCTTCTCCTTCTCCCTCTGCTGCTCCCCCTGCTTGTGCTCTCCCTCTCTCTCTCTCTGTCAAATAAATAAAATCTTTATAAAAAAAGAAGAACTTTCCTGGGAGCTCCACTTAACTTTTTATTATATCTCACCTCTCTCTTCAAGGATGA
>NW_028021071.1:0-672 GCF_054177405.1 Leptonychotes weddellii
GGTCAGTAAACAAAAACAAACTATATCTATGTTCTAGCAATGACCAATGTCTTTCTGTAGAAATTGACAAACTGATTCTAAAAGTTATAAGAAAAAGCAAAAAAAGCTATAACAGTCAAAACAATTTTGAAGAAGAAAACCAGGCTGGAAGACTCATGATTGGATTTTAAGACTTACCATAAAGCTACAGTAGTCAAGTCAGTGTGGTATTCGTGAAAGGTGTGACACATGGATCAATGGAATAGAATAGATTCCAGAAATAGATACATACGTATATAATCAATTGATTTTCAGCACAGTACAAAGGAAATTCAATGGAGAAAAAAAAGTCCTTTCAAAAAATGACGCTGGAACAACTGGATATCCAAAAAATTAATAGGAAATGGATCATAAGTCCAAATATAAAACCAAGAATTATACAACATCTAAAAGAAAACACCCTAGGCCAGGCAAAGATTTCTTAGCTACAACACAATGAAGAACAAAAATTCCTGATAAATCCTGATCTTCACCAAAATAAAAAATTATTCCACTTTGAAAGTATAGGGGAAGGATCCAACAGTACATTAAAAGGATTATTCACCATGACCAAGTGGGATTTATCCCTGGGCTGCAAGGTTGGTTCAACATCTGCAAATCAATCAACATGATGCAATACATTAACAAAAGAAA
>NW_028021072.1:0-672 GCF_054177405.1 Leptonychotes weddellii
GGAAGCTGGAAAACAGCAGGAAAGAGGCAGGAGGGGACAGAAAGCTGGCAGTGAGGGCTGCCCTAAGCACACAGAGCCTTGTACAAATTAGGAGAAGGTGCGCTTCCTCTACGCAGACACAGCCTGGGCCAGGACATGGGACTTGGTGAGCACAGCAGGCTGGACTTCATCTTCCCCTCACCCCTCGGCCAGGTGCCATTGTTATGAACAGCCTGGTCACCATATGAAGAGTCCGTGAGGCAGAGTCATGGAGACCAAGGGAAAAAATTACCAGGAAGGAAAGGATGGCCAACAGCATGAGGAGTAGCAGAGAGGTCTGGACAAAGATTGGGCCCGAAGGATAGCCACCGGGTGCTGTGCTTGCCAGGCCCACATGCACATACACTCCCTCAGCTTGAGCTTTTTCAGGAAAGGAAGGCACAGGGGGAGGAAGCCTGGAACCTACTACTGTAAGGAGTCCATGTTAGGGTCACCTGAGGGAGGGTCTCTCGTGTCCATTCCAGCACTTCCTGGCCCAGCCCTGACCTCGGCCCAGCAGTACCTTGATCAGGAAGACACTGTTGTGACCACGGCGGAATGCGGCATCCACGGGGCTGGTGAAATTCTTCCACCTCTCTGAGATTAACTCCCGGACCCATGTGTGACTCTTCCACACAAACTCCCCTGAAAAAC
>NW_028021073.1:0-672 GCF_054177405.1 Leptonychotes weddellii
GGGAAGGGATGGAGGGGGGACAGATGGAGCGGGAAGGGATGGAGACGGAAGGGAGGACAGGGAGCAGGAGACATTGCCATAATGAATCCTGGAATCCACTTGAAGATGCTAGAACCTAATGTAGCAAGAAGAAAGTATGGTTTTGTTTGTTTTTTAAGGATTTTATTTATTTGACAGAGGGAGAGAGAGAGAGTACAAGCACGGGGAGCGGCAGGCAGAGGGAGAGGGAGACGCAGGACGCTGGGATCATGACCTGAGCCAAAAGGAAGATGCTTAACCGACTGAGCCACCCAGGCGCCCCAAGAGAAAAGTGTTTCTAGTGCAGTCTGTAGCTGTTAGATAAAGTGAAGACTTTTTATTAAATTTAGGAGCCAAACCTTTTATCCAAACAAATTTTACCATTTCTTTTTATATAAAAGTGCAGGAAAATAGAAGTATTTGGCTAAATTAGACTTCAAAATTTCAAAATATATATTCTTTAGTATTTTATCCAAATTGAAGTATCTGATGTGATATAAACTTGAGAGTATATAATAACATACACTTTTAAAGTCCAACTAGCAAACATTTTAGTCTGTATTAAAATACGAAGATTTCAGATAAAAGAGAGACTTTCTAATAAACAATCTGTTCATAGTCTAATGGATTATAGTGCAATTTCAACTCAAGAAA
>NW_028021074.1:0-672 GCF_054177405.1 Leptonychotes weddellii
AGAAAAGTAAAGGAACTTGCTGCCAAGTCACAAAGCTGGTGTCAATGGAGTCTGAAATTTCCAGCTTTCTGACTCCCTCTGCCACCCCAACCAGCTTCTCTAGTCCTCTATCCCCAGACGGTGGTGGAAGGAGGAGGGAGAGAACTGGGTAGGGCTGCTACGCCCTGGGACTCTGAAGGGGCCGTCTGAATGCCTGGAGGGGGTCTTCAGGCTGTTGCTATCCATGTGTGACAGAAGTCCCCTTCCAGCTCAAGAGACCTTGGGTGAAGACTAACATTACTGTGTATGATCTGGAGGCAGCAGCTCAGAGTACCTTGCCAGTTTCACTCTATCCCTTCCTCACTCTGTCACCTTTTTCCTTGCATTACAGAGATCTGTGGACAGGACCTGACATCCCGGTTGCTCTTGTACTCCCTGGAGGCGGCAGCCCTGACGGATGGTCTGTAACTCTCGTGAAACCCAACGCAGAACCCAACGCACGCAGGAGCTCCAAAATGTTCGTGGGCAAAAGAAATAAGCACCCTCCCCTTCTGTCCAAAAGTGGCCTGGGCTGCCTCCATGAGATGGAGAGAACTTCTCTGCAGTGACCTGGGAGGGTTAGAAGGCCTCCGGGCCGGCTGTGAATTTGAAGAGTACGAGTCTATATCCTTTCAGGCTCCAGTTGAAAGGGGA
>NW_028021075.1:0-672 GCF_054177405.1 Leptonychotes weddellii
TAAATATCCAGCAGTGAATTATTAGATCATATGATAGTTCTATTTTTAATTTTTTGAGGAACTTCATACTGTTTTCCACAGTGGCTATACCAATTTACAGTCTTACCAACATTGTACGTGGGTTCCCATTTCTCTGCATCCTTGCCAACACCTGTTATTTCTTATCGTTTTTATTCTAGCCAGGTGATATCTCATTGTGGTTTTGATTTGCATTTCCCTGATGAGTGATGTTGAGTATTGTTTCATGTGTCTGTTGGCCATCTACATGTCTTCTTTGGGATAAGCGCACATTTTAATCAGATTATTATTGAGTTTCTTTGCTGTTGACTTGTGTAAGTTCTTTATATATTTTGAATATTAACTTCTTATTGGATATATAATTGTAAATATCTTCTCCCATTCAGTACGTTGCCTTTTTTATTTTGTTAATGGTCTCCTTCACTGTGCAAAAGTGTTTTTTTTGGGGGGGGTAGTCCCAATAGTTTATTTTTGCTTTTGTTTCCCTTGCTGGAGGATACATATCTAGAAAAATGTAAATGTTGCATCTCTCTGGCCTTTCTTCCATTTCCTTCTGACTCCTTTGCCTCCTACTTCCACTTTTAAGGATCCTTGAGATTCCATTAAACCCACCTGTATAATCCAGAATGCGCTTTCTACCTCTAGGGTCTTAAT
>NW_028021076.1:0-672 GCF_054177405.1 Leptonychotes weddellii
CTGGTAATGAGCTGCAGTTTGTTTCAGTGGAGAAACCCGGATTTAGAACTTGGCTTACTAGCATTTTCTAGCTAGAAGAAGATAGCTTTACTTCTTTGAAATTCAGGTGCTTTTCCTATTAAATGGGGAACTATTACTTGTCAGAGAACAAATTATAATCATGTATATGAAAGCATTTTGTATATGGCATATATTTTTTACGATTATGGTATCCTTTTAAAAAAATCATTAGATTTTAAATATGCATTTAGCATTTAATCATACAAAATAATTTAAAATAAATCTATTGAGATATTTAATAGGAAAGAGAAAAGCTGGTTAAGGAAACATGATTCTTCTTTTTCTTTAATTCAAATCCTCTGTGATAGTTTATTCAGTGATGTTACACTACTTTCTGTTATAACATTGTTTTAGTTCTAATTTAATAATGTTTAAGATGTTGAAATTAATCAATGATTTTATGTAATCACTAATTTTAAAATGAACAAACAGGATAGATTAATTCACAAAAAATGTTTAGGGACTTATACTCCAGAATTCAAAAATCAAGATGCTTCTTAATTTCATATTCAGTGAACAGTTGTTAAGAATATTATATAGGCCAAGTTATGCCAAGATTTAAGATAGGCGCTCTGCAAGTCATTATTATAAACCTTAGAAACAAGTAGTGTC
>NW_028021077.1:0-672 GCF_054177405.1 Leptonychotes weddellii
TCTCAAATAAATAAATAAAATCTTTAAAAAAAAAAAAAGAATGTTAAGATGCTGGCACAGAGCATTAATCCCCAAATGAAGGGTTCTTCTGAGCTGGTTGTATGCTGGTGAAGTTGGACATGTCTGCTGGCCTTTGCTTTCCAGATGTGTCATATAACCTAAGAGCAAAAATGTGGTTGGGATTTAGGAACACATTTCTCCAGGAGCTCGAATGCTGATAGTACTCTCTCCTGTCTCCTTGCTGGATTGGCTCCCTACTTTGTCTTCTTATGGGCTGGCTTTGTGTTTTGTCCATGTGGTTGAGGATCAGATCCTCTGTTTTCTAGCTTCAGAAACGTGGCCTTATCAGGCTACCAGAGATGAGCTCTTGGGGACCAATATGTTAATTTTTTATGATAACTGTTGTGGTTTGAGAAGAGCCTAGAAGTGATACCCTTTTCCCCCCACCTGCATTCAGAACCAATTGAGAGACAAATCAAGCAGTGGAAACTAAAATGTCAGTATGAGCACTGATAAAAATTATACCAGAAAACATGGTTTATGTATTTGGTAATAATATTCATAATGTTGAATCCCCAAATTAGACTGATGCACCTATTCACAGTGGACCAAGGCAACCCCTGGAGCACTTCACATAGGGCTTCCTCTGCACACTGAAGAGCAATAGAAACA
>NW_028021078.1:0-672 GCF_054177405.1 Leptonychotes weddellii
CCTCAAAAATATCTCAGTATTTATCTATTTCAGAGTACTGATATAACTGACTAGATCATTTAAACTAATCTTATGAAATAAAAGGCATCCATACATTTCAATTTTAGGGTGGAAAAAATATAGCCTGCAAGTCATTTTACAAAATAGAAACATGTGAAATCTTTATCCAGTCATAATAAAATTGCTCCTATTTACTGTTAACACTCCACAGGTTTTATAAGGTCAGCAAAGAGATCATTTCACAATAAAACCTGATGGCCAAAAGCATCTACCTTACTTAAATTAACATAAGACCTATTAAGCATAAATTTCTTATGAAAGACAACACACACACTTTCCCCAGAAATTTCTTTAAACCAAGATATAATATATAATGTTTTACACTTTATAATTAGACCTAAAATCCATCATTTGCAACATTATTTATCGCTAATTTTCAACTTGTAAACCAGGACTTTTATCACTACTCTTCCATCCTCTTAGTCTAATTTCTTATCCGAATAAAATAACCTATCAGTGCAAACTGGATGAGACATCTTACTATCTTTTGTGAAACCATCTCAAGAACCTTCTGTTCTCACAGTGCTAGTATAAGAATGGAAATCTAGTAAATTTGACAATATCATAATTGTAAAACCCTTCCTTCTCATGAGCCACACAGTCAATCCACAG
>NW_028021079.1:0-11030 GCF_054177405.1 Leptonychotes weddellii
GAAAGGGGAGCCCTGCTACACTGTTGGTGGGAATGCAAGCTGGTGCAACCACTCTGGAAAACAGTATGGAGGTTCCTCAAAAAGTTGAAAATAGAACTACCATAAGATCCAGCAATTGCGGTACTGGGTATTTACCCCAAAGATACAAATGTAGGGATCCGACACTGTGTTTTAATTGACATTTCTTGCTTTCCTCTTTTAACCTTAAAAGTTACTGTTGATTGATAAACATTGCTTTCTGTTCCAACTCTAGAGCGGAATTCTAACTCCAACTCTGTCCTTTCTGCTCAGAGCCTATTAGCTTATTTTGGTCCTACATAGATCCACATATGTTCAACCTAAGAAAAATTCCAAGACACCTGCTATTAAATTTATGTATTATAAATTATAAGAAACTTATTGCTGCACTAGTAAGTTTCCTGATTAAAAAATATTCCCGTCAGTTCCCATTGATAACAAGGTTCCTGTTGTTAATTAAAAGATGATCTATCTTTAGTTCAGAATATATCACATGCTGTACTAGTTCTTGTTTCAAATAGTACTTATTTCAAATTGTGATTCTGTAGGGAAAAATAACAATCCCCTTCTTTAATTGTTTTTTACTTTTCATTTTAGAAATAATTTTAGTCTTAGGTAAAATGTAAAGGCTTTGACAAAAATGCCTCTATCTCCTCAGTCAAATTCACCAAATTTAAATATTTTATCACATTTGTTTTACCATTTTCTTTACCTATCTCCATGCATATTAATATTTTTCTGACAAATTTGAGAGTAATACATAATACTCCTTTCCTCCTAAATATTTATTTCCTAAAACTAGGATATTCTTTTACACAATTACACTGCAATTACAAAAATGAAGAAATGATCATTAATGTAATATTAGTCTCTAATATACAGACCTTATCCAAGTTTCGCCATTTGTTTTAATGATTTTTTTTTTATTATAAAATAAAGAATTTTCCTTACCTAGAATCCAATCTGGGATAACTTGTTGCAGTGATTGGTCCTCTCTCTTTCTTTTCTCTTAATCTGGAACAATTCTGCTGTCTTTCTTTTATCATCTTGGCATTTTTGAGGAGTGTGGAACATTGCTTTTTTCTTTCAATTTGGATTTGTCTAAGGTGTCCCATAATTAAATTTATGTTATGATTGGTGGAAAAAATGCCATAGATGGAATATTGTGTCCTTCTCAGTGCATCATATTAGGAAGCCAAATGCATATTTTGCCAAATATTGGTGATAACTTTGATCTTTGTTTAAGGTCATGACTGCCAGGTTTCTCCATACTAAAGTTACTCTTTTCCCCTTGTAGTTAATAAATGTCTTAAGAGAAAATACTTGAGAGCATATAAATATCCTGTTGTTCATCAGTCAATAGATTTAGCACCCATTGATGATATTTCCCTGAGACTACTATTACTAAGTTGATTGCTAAATGTTGAATTATTATTATCTCTTGTATCTTCTGCATTTGATACTTGGTATTCTATTCTAAGGAAGGACTCTTTCTTCCTCTCCATTTATTTGTTTAATCTTCATTTTTATGTGAACTCATAGATTCTAATTTTATGCTGTAGATTATGATTTTTGTTATTACTACTCTTTTTTTTTTTTTTAGATTTTTATTTATTTGTCAGAGAGAGAGAGAGAGAGAGCACAAGCAGGGGGAGCAGCAGAGGGAGAGGGAGAAGCAAGCTCCTCACCGAGCAAGGAGCCCAATGCGGGACTCAATCACAGGACCCTGAGACCACGACCCGAGCCGAAGGCAGACGCTTAACGACTGAGCCACCCAGGCGTCCCTGTTATTACTACTCTTTTGATGGTCAAATCATCCTAAATTCTTTGATGATTTTATTCTTAAAACCACTGTGAAATCATATGCTTTATATTATACTGTCATCATTAGATGCTGGGTAACTGAGCCAATTTAGGTGAATGAAAAATAGATCAATACATAATAAATATATAGATAACTTAAGTAGATTTTTTAAAAGATTTTATTTATTTATTTGAGAGAGAGAGAGAGATAGCAAGAGAGAGAGCATGAGCGGGAAGCAGAGAGGAGAAGCAGACTCCCCACTGGGCAGGGAGCCTGACGATGACACAGGACTCAATCCTAGGACCCCGGGATCATGACCTGAGCTGAAGGCATATACTTAACCAACTGAGCCACCCAGGTGCCCCAATATCTCAAATAGATTTTATATAAATATTCTATTCCACTATTAAAATCTGTTAGGTAGAATAATGGCACCCCATGGATGTCAGTGCCATAGTATCATAAATATGGGAAAATGTTAACATTGCATGGCAATAGGGATTTTGCAGATGGGATTAAATTTGCTAATCAACTGACTCCAAAAAAGATTATCTTGGATTATTTGGGTGGGCCCAATGTAATCTGATGGGCCTTTTAAAACAGAAGAAGAGGGGGCCAGAGTCAGAGAGAGATGAGGCATGAGAAGTAATCAACTTGCCATTGCTACCTCAGAATATGAAAGGGGCCACAAGCCAAGGAATGCAAGTGGCTTCTAAGAAACAGCTCTCAACTGACAGCCAGCAAGTAAATGGGGACCGCACACCTAAAACCTCCAGGCAGATTTCTGCCAACTACCTGAATGAGCAAGGAAACATATTCTCCCCTGAGAGTCTCCAGAAAGGATTGTAGCCCCAATTTTAGCCTGGTGAGACCATGTCATACTTCTTACCTACAGAACTACAAAATAATATTTTTTTTGGTTTTTAAGCCACTAAGTTTGTGACAGTTGCTTATTACAGCAATAGAAAACTAATATATAGATTCTGTATATGTATATGGGCTATGGTCCCATCTATACACAATTAGTTATATATTCTCACTCTTTCTGATTCATTCACTGTCTTTTATTCTCTGTATCTCTCTACCTCCTTTCTGTTTCAGTCCCTTTCTACGATGTCTTGGTTTTCTCTGTCTCTTTTCTCTAGTGTGTGTGTGTGTGTGTGTGTGTGTGCGCATATGCACATGCATGTGTGCATGCATTACTTAAAGAGGCTAATGGGTAAAACCTAAACTCTTGTTGTGGAAATCAAGAAGATAGTAACATGGTAGTAGAAAGCCAATAAACACAAATTAGCAGCAGCCAATCTTTGAACTTTTGAAAACTGTACTCCTAACCTTTCTGTTTTTTGAAATGTGTTTTTGCAGCTTCCTCAGGGGAATCACCTAAAATGGTTTTGACTTGAGTATTACATAAAATATCTCCAAAGAGTTGTTTTGCCAAGCCACACATAACATGTTAATATTTTTCTCAAAAGACTTTAACATAGCAATCAGTCTTCTTAAAAAATAGCATGTTTCCCCCTATAACTTGGCTTCATCACTGAAGCTTGTGGTAAACATAATTAAATACTCTGGAGCAGATTTGAATACTTAATGGCATACTGGACACAAGCCAGTGCTTCTTTTAGGTGAGATTGGTTGGTTGGGCAGGTATCTCTAACTTTGTGTAATTACCGTATTCTGGAGAAGTTGTGGTCAAATTATATTTTCATAAATAAAACCACGTTTTACAGTGATGAGTGGAGTTTGCTGTATGAAGAAATCTTATGGTGAATTGTTTGTGAACCATCAGTTCATAATGTGGGGGTGTGTGTGGCGGGGGGTGGTTCCAGGTAGTTTCACTGTACAAGCATTCCTCAGAGATTGCGGGTTCACTTCCAGACCACCACAATAAAGCAAATATTGCAATAAAGTGAGTCAGATGAAGGTTTTGGTTTCCCAGTGCATATAAAAATTATGTTTATACTGTTGCATTTCTATACACTAATAATGAAATAGCAAAAAGGGAAATTAAGAAAACAATCCCATTTGCAATTACACCAAAAATAATAAAATACCTTGGAATAAACTTAACCAAGGAGGTGAAAGACCTGTACCCTGAAAACTATAAAACACTGATGAAAGAAATTAAAGACACAAACAAATGGAAAGATATTTAATTCTCATGGATTGGGAGAACAAATATTGTTAAAATGTCCTTACTACTCAAAGGAATCTACGGATTTAATGCAATTCCTATCAAAATATCAACAGCATTTTTCACAGAATTAGAACAAAGAATCCTATCCTAAAATTTGTATGAACCACAAAAGATCCCAAATAGCCAAGGCAGTCTTGAAAAAGAAGAGCAAAGCTGTGGGTATCACAATCCCAGATTTCAAGATGTAGTACTAAGCTGTAGTAATCAAAACAGTATGGTGCTGGTGCAGAAATAGACACACAGATCAACAGAACAGGATAGAAAGCCCAGGAATAAAACCCACCATTATATGTTCAATTAATCTTTGACAAAAGAGGCAAGAATATGCACTGGAGAAAAGATAGTCTTTTCAACAAATGGTTTTGGGAAAATTGGACAGCTCCATGCAAAATAATGAAACTGGACCACTTTCTTATACCATACCCCAAAATAAACTCAAAATGGATTAAAGACCTAAATATAAGACCTAAAACCATAAAAATCCTAGAAGAGAGCACAGGTGGTAACTTCTCTGACATTGGCTGTAGATATGTCTCCTGAGGCAAGGGAAACAAAAGCAAAAATAAACTGTTGGGATGATATCAAAATGAAAAGCTTCTCCACAGCAAAAGGAACAGTTAACAAAACTACGAAACAACCCACTGAATGGGAGAAGATATTTGCAAATGACATATCCAATAAGGGGGGTTAGTGTCCAAAATATGTAAAGAACTTACACAACTCAACACCTAAAAATCAAATAATCCAATTAAAAATGGGCACAAGACATGAACAGACATTTCTCCAAAGAAGACAAACAGATGGCCAGCAAACATACGAAAAGATGCTCAAGATCACTTAATCATCAGGGAAGTGCAAATCAAAACCACAATGAGATAGCAACTCACACTTGTAAGAATGGCTAAAATCAAAACATAAGGAACAACAAGTGTTGATGAGGATGTGGAGAAAAGGGAACCCTTCTGTACTGTTGGCAGGAATGCAAACAGGTGCAGCCACTGTGAAAAAAATATGGAAGTTCCTCAAAAATTTAAAAATAGAATTACCATATGATCCAGTAATTCCATTACTGGGTATTTGCCCAAAGAATGCAAAAACACTAATTCAAAAGATGGATACACCCCTATGTTTACTGCAGCATTATTTACAATAGTCAAATTATGGAAGCAACCCAAGTGTTCATCAGTAGATGAATGGATAAAGAAGATGTGTGTATCTGTGTGTGTGTGCATAACAATGTAGTAACAATGGAATGTTACTCAGCCATAAAAAAAAGAATGAAATCCTGCCATTTGCAACAACATGGAGGGATCTAGAGGGTATAATGTGAAGTGAAATAAGCCAGTCAGAGAAAGACAGATACCATATGATTTCAGTCATATGTGGAATTTAAGAAACGAAAAAAGAGAAAAACCAAAAAATGGACTCTTAACTATAGAGCAAATTGATGGTTACCAGAGGGGAAGTGGATGGAGGGAATGGGTAAAATAGGTGAAGGGGATTAAGAGTACACTTATTGTGATCAGCACTGAATAATCCACAGAATTTTTTAATCACTATATTGCATACTCCAAACTAATATAACACTGTATATTAATTATACTGGAATTAACATTTTAAAAAGTTATGTTTATACTATACTGTAGTCTTTTAAGTGTACAATAGCATTATGTCTAAAAATGATGTACATACCTAAATTAAAAATACTTTATTGGTAAAAAATGCTAACCATCATCTGAACTTTTAGCAAGTCCTGATCTTTTTGCTGGTAGAGGGTCTTGCCTTGATGTTGATGGCTGCTGATTGATCAGGATGGTGGTTGCTGAAAGTTCGAGTCGCTCTGGCAATTTTTTAAAAATAAGACAACAGTGAAGTTTGCCACGTTGATTGACTCTTCCTTTCATGAACAATTTCTTTGTAGTATGTGATGCTGTTTGATAGCACTTTACCCACAGTAGAACTTCTTTCAGAATTGGAGTTAATTCTCTCAAACCCTGCTGCTGCTTTATCAAGTAAGTTTATGTAACATTGTAAATTTTTTGTTGTCATTTCAACAGTCTGCAGGGTATCTTTATCAGGACTAATTTCCATCTCAAGAAACCCCTTTCTTTGTTTATCCATAGAAACAATTCCTCATCCATTTAAATTTTATCATCAGATTGTAGTCATTCAGTCACATCTTCAGGCTCCACTTCTAATTCTAGTTATTTGCTGTATTCACCGCATCTGCAGTCTTGAACCTCCACCACCAAAGTCATCCATGACGGTTGGAATCAAATTCTTCTAAACTCCTGCTAATGTTGGTATTTTGACCTCCTCTCATGAATCACAAATTTTCTTAATGGTATTTAGAATGGTGTGTGGTTTTTTTTTTCCAGGTTTTTAAATTTACTTTGCTTAGATCAGGGGAATCAGTATCTATGGCAGCTATAGACTTATGAAATGTATTTCTTAAATAATAAGACATGAAAGCTGAAATTACTCCTTGATCCATAGGTTGCAGAATGGATGTTGCATTAATAGGCATGAAAAAAAACATTAATCTCACTGTACTTCTCCATCAGAGCTCTTAGGTCCCAATAGTGGGCTTAAAATATTTAGTAAACCAAGTTATAAACAGATGTGCTGTCATCGAGGTGTTGTTCCATTTATAGAGCACAGGCAGAGAGATTTAGCATAAAAGTGCCCTAGAATTTTCAGAATGGTAAATGAACTTTGGCTTCAACTTGAAGTCACCATTTGTGAAGAACTGTAGTAGCCCCAGGGGAGAGGTCCATGTAGCAAGGAAATGAGGCCTCTTGTCAATAGGCAGTGAGTTGAAATCTCTAGCCAACTGCCATGGGGATGAGCCATTTTGGAAGCTTATTTTCTTTCCAGTTTCAGTCAAGCCTTTAGATGGTTGCAACCTCATGAGAGATCCTGAGCCACCAGTGACCCAACTAAACTGTTCCCAGATGCCCAACCCTCAGAAACTAAGTGAGATAATAAGTGTTTGTTGTTATCTGCTGCTAAATATTGGAGCTATTTGTTACATAGTGATAAATTTTACACTTCATATAAATGGAACCATATTGTATGGATCCTTTTGCATCTGGCTTCCTTCACACAATATTGTGTTTCTGATATTCCTCCAAGTTGTTTTGTGAAGTAGTAGTTTCATGATCTCCCACTGCTATACAGTATTTTATTGTATAAATACATGGCAAATTATTGTTACTCTATTACTGATGGGCAGTTGTACTGTTTTCCTTTTTCAGTTTTCCATGGATATGTATATTTGCTCATTTCTATACCTGTCTTTTTGTAAGCATTTCTCTATGGTACATATCTATAAGTAGAATTTCTGGGTCATAAGTTATATATATATACTATGTATACAGTCAAATAATTTTCTGAGGTAGCTTTATTAATCTGTACTTCTACTAATTATGGATGTATGTTCTACTTGCTCCTCATTCTTACCAACACACAGGATGGTCAGTGATTTTAATTTTAGACATTTTGGTGAGTCTATCACGTTTTTGTGTTATGGTTTTAATTTATATTTCCCTGATGACTAATGAGGTTGAACATAATGTATTTATTGGTCATTTGGACGTCCTCCTTTTTGAAGGTGGTTTGTATTTGTCTTACAGATTTTCAGGAATCCATTATACATATCATATATAAGTCCTTTGCCAATTACATGTATTGTATGCATCTTCTCTCACTCTCTGGCTTTTGTATTCCTGCTCTGTGTATTTTAATGAGCAGGAGTTTATACTTTTATTTTTTTTAAGATTTTATTTATTTATTTGACAGAGAGACAGCGAGAGAAGGAACACAAGCAGGGGGAGTGGGAGGGGGAGAAGCAGGCTTGCCGTGGAGTAGGGATCCCAATGTGGGGCTCCATCTCAGGACCCTAGGATCATGACCTGAGCCCAGGGCAGCCTCTTTTTTTTTTTTTTTAAAGATTTTATTTATTTATTTGAGACAGAGAGAATGAGAGAGAGAGAGAGAACACATGAGAGGGGGGAGGGACAGAGGGAGAAGCAGGTTCCTTGCTGAGCAGGGAGCCCGATGCGGGACTCGATCCAGGGACTCCAGGATCATGACCTGAGCCGAAGGCAGTCGCTTAACCAACTGAGCCACCCAGGTGCCCCCAAGGCAGCCTCTTAACGACTGAGCCACCCAGGCACCCCAGGAGTTTATACTTTTAATGTAGCCTAAATGGTTCTCTGTTTTTCTCTCTAGACTAGTGAGTTTACATCTCATTGAAAGCATTTTAATCTGCTTCAAGATCACAAATATGTATTCTAAAAGAACTTCACAGTTCATATTTAGATCTAAAATCTATCTGGCATTCATTCGTTAAATAGTATGGAATAGAGGTCAAAATTTATTTTCTTTTGTATGAATATCTAGTTAACCCAGTACAACTAATTGAAAAGACTGTCATTTTCCCACTACTTTGCCTTTCAGCGTCCATGTATGTCCATATATCTTTTTTGATTCCTCTCTTCTGTTACATTGGTTTATTTATATATTCTTGTGCCAGTACCATTCTGTATCATACATTGTAGCTTAATAATATCCTTAAATCTAGTAGTGTATGGATTTCAAATTTGTTGTTTTTCTATACTGTTTTACATATTCTTGAACTTTTGCATTTCAATGTACTTTTTAGAATATTTCTTAATACACACACATACACACAGACAAATATGCAAATTCACACAAACAGGTTAAAGGGATTTTGATTAGGATTGAACTGAATCTGGGAGTGGGAGACCTAAATTTCGTCTGGTCCCAGGAATTCAGCTAGATATAGGGATCAAACCATTCTGAACACGTACAAACTCAACAGGAGATCAAAGAAAAGAATAGCAGCAACTCTCTGAACAGAAAAGCGACCACTTTCTGGAAGGTAGAAAGTGTGGAGAAGTGAATCTGAGGCGATATTTGGGAAGACAGACAGCGGGGGAGGGGGCCTCTGTCAGCCGCTACTGGCAAGTGATACAGCAGCAGAATACAAAATAGGAACTTTTAGAAGTCGGCTCTGCTGAGGGACGTCACTCCAGTGGCTAAGCAGGGGGTGGAAACCTCACTGGGACAGAGTGGTCTCTGGACTCTCGGGGTCTCAGAAAGACGGGGGGTGCCTGAGTGTGGCAGAGCTCCCAGGTATCGGAGCAGGGAAGCCGTCTACAGAGACGGAGCCGAGGAGCAGGCTCTCAGCTCAGGGTTGCCATAAACCGTGATCTGTGGCACAGTCGGGCCACTGCTCTTCCAGCAGGGATCCAACAAGCGGCAGATCCAGGGAGACTCCCCTTCCTCCCCCGGGAGGAGCAATGCGAGAGCGCACCACAGGTATCTGCTGGGTTTGGAGACTACACACGGGGTCATGCGCCAGAGATAGAAACGCTTGGTCACAGGCTGGGTGAGCACAGAGTGCGGCCGGAGACTGGGGAGATGGGAGTGATTGACTGCTTTTCTCTGGGGGTTCACTGAGGAGTGGGGCCCTGAGTTCTCGGCTCCTCTGGGCAGAGATTGGGAGGCCGCCATTTTCACTCTCGGCCTCCAAAGCTGTAGGGAAAGCTTGCAGGGAACAAAAGCTCCCAAGAGCAAACCCGAGTAGATTACTTAGCCCGGACCCGGACAGCGGGGCAATTCTGCCTCCGGCAAAGACATCTGAGAGCCACGGCAACAGGCCCCACCCCCAGAACATCAGCAAGAACAGCCAGCCAAGACCAAGTTTACTGATCAATGAGAACAGCAGAACTCCAGGACTAGGGGAATACTGCACATAGAATTCATGGCTTTTTTCCCCATGATTCTATAGTCTTTCAAAGTTAATTTTTTTTTTAACTTTCTTTTACATTTTTTTTTTGGAATTTTTCTTTTTCCCTTTTTCAACTAACATCTTATCAATCCTGTTTTTAAAAACTTTTTATTTTTCGTTTTTAGAGTCATATTCTATCCCTTCATAGTAGTTAACCTTATTTTTGGTATATATATATAAGTTGTTCTCTCTTTAAAATTTTGGGATACGGTTTCTTCTAACAAACCCAAATATACCCTAAATCTTTAGTGTATGGCTTTGTTCTAGTCTCCTGCCTGATCACATTCTCCCCCCCTTTTTTTTTAATCCTCTTCTTTCTTTTTTCAACCAACTCCTTATCTTCTCAATTCCTTTTATAAAATCTTTTAGAATTTTCATCTTTACAGTAATAATTCCATCCCTTCATCATATTACCCTTATTTTTGTACATATATAAGTTTTCTTTCTTTAAAATTTTGGGAGGCACTTTCTTCTCACAGACCAAAATACGCCCCAAATCTAGGGTGTGGCACTGATCTATTCACCAGCCTCGCATATTTGATCATATTCTGTTCTTTTTGTTTGTTTATTTATCTTTTTCTTTTTCTTTTTTTTCTCTTTTTTCTTTCCTTCCCTTTCTTTTCCCCCAGTTTCAGGACTCTTCTGATTTGTTTAGTGTATATTTTTCTGGGGTCATTGTTACCCTGTTAGCATTTTGTTCTCTCATTCATCTATTCTCCTCTGGACAAAATGACAAGATGGAAAAAATCACCTCAACAAAAAGAACAAGAGGCAGTACTGACTGCCAGGGACCTAATCAATGCAGACATTAGTAAGATGTCGGAACTACAGTTCAGAATGACGATTTTAAAGATACTAGCTAGGCTTGAAAAAAGCATGGAAGATACTAGAGGAACACTTTCTGGTGAAATAAAAGAACTAAAATCTAACCAAGTCAAAATCAAAAAGGCTATTAACAAGGTGCAATAAAAAATGGAGGCTCTAACTGCTAGGATAAATGAGGCAGAAGAGAGAATTAGTGATATAGAAGACCAAATGTTTGAAAATAAAGAAGCTGAGAAAAATAGAGATAAACAGCTACTGAATCATGAGGGCAAAATTTGAGAGATAAGTGATACCATAATATGAAACAATATTAGAATAATTGGGATCCCAGAAGGAGAAGAAAGAGAGAGAGGGGCAGAAGGTAT
>NW_028021080.1:0-672 GCF_054177405.1 Leptonychotes weddellii
GTGTTATACACAAACAATGAATCATGGAACACTACGTCAAAAACTAATGATGTAATGTATGGTGATTAACATAACAATAAAAAAATTAAAAAAAATTAAATGGTTGCATGACTATTTTAAATGTATCCAACAGACTCTAACATGCTCCTTTGATGTTTACAACATACAGAAATCTTACACCTTTTGTTATTCTTATTGCACTCATATTGCCATTGCAATTCCTGACATAATTTAATCTTAATGTTATATATTTATGATGTAAACTCTTTTGTTAATTATACCTTTCTCTGACAAAATATATATAGAGATTTAAGTGTAATTTAAAAAATACCAGTGACCCCAGCTCTAAGTGTTAAACAACTTCTTCCAGTTGGGTAATCAACTATTACTGCTGTTATTATTATCAGTAGTATACAATTGATCCAGATCAAATAAAATTGTAACAAATTTGGTTTTAAAAAATACTAACATAAAACATGATCAGAAGTGCATCTATCGATATATATGAATAAGGGCTGTTTCTCCTCAAGTAGCTCATGTAGCCATGATTAATATGACACTGCTAGAATGATTTAGGCTTCTAGGTTAGTGTAATTCCTGTTGTTGTTGTTATTATTATTACTATAGAATTAAGCAGTAACATATCTTGGTAACGTAAATAAGTATATGTGA
>NW_028021081.1:0-672 GCF_054177405.1 Leptonychotes weddellii
TTATAACTAAACAGAAAATATCAGACCGTCTCATGCATAGTAGAGGCAAATTCTGTCATGAACTATCATACAACTATATTTACAGCTATATCTATATATTCACTCATATGCTACAGATATATTTTTATGTGTGTATTGGATTACAGCCAGTGATTTGTCGATAAATGTTTAACAATGAGCTCTTTAAGAAAATGTATAAGTATATATGTGCATAGGTTTATCATAAAGTTTTCTTAATACAAAGTGTGTAGCACAGATTTTTACAAATAATAAAATGCACAAATATTCTTTACTGTAAATTTCAGGTAGTAAATTGATTCTCACAGAATGCTTTCACTGATTTTTGCTGGACTCTTGTATCTATAAACAACTTACAGTTTCAGTTCAACCATACTTGAAAAATGGAGTCACATCTCAATCTAGACGATCCACAAACCAGATAAAGCCCTGATTTATAGTAATGGCCAGTTCCACTGGTGTAAAAACTTCCACATGGCTGGTTTCACGCTATCAGTGTGATGTTGCTGAATGCACAGTTGGGAAAATTGCACTGTAACGTACCATGCAGATACAATGGATGTTAAGTGATCCCAAGAGCATAGGTAAATAAGGACATAGAGTAAAATAATTAGGAAATAATGAGTTCTGGGGCGCCTGGGTGGCTCAGTTGGT
>NW_028021082.1:0-672 GCF_054177405.1 Leptonychotes weddellii
ACGCCAGCGCAGCAGGAGCAGACACGCTCGCTCGGTCGCAGTCACCCAGCGCAACCCCGCACGGTGAGCACCGGCCCCACCGGTCTGAGGCGCACACACGAATGCGCTGCACCGACAGAAGCCTCAGTGCCGCCTGCACACTCCCGCTGCGTGCGCCCACCAGCGCCCGCTCCCCTCCCCCAAACGCCCCGCGCGCACAGGGAGAACTACACGGTCCTGGGACACGCGCCCGTCCCCCCACCTGCCGCCCGTCCCACACACACAGCCGCCACCTCATCCCACAGCACGCGACGCCACACGCGTCCCGAACAGTCCCAGGCCTCCACGGCACTCGCAGCCCCGGGCGCGCACCCCGAGCTCCGCCTCAGGACCCCCACCGTCCCGGGCCCAGACCCCACTCCGCGTCACGACCTCGCACCGCCTCGACCCCGCGCCGCCGCACTTCCCCACCATCTCACAGACAAGCGCCCACGCTCACCTCAGGCCCCAGGGCTCGCCTCCCGGCGGCGCCCACTCTAATAGCTGCGCAGCATCCCTCGCCCCCCGCGCCTGCGCACTCTCCTCCTTAACCCCAGGCGCATCCGCCGGGCCCGCCCCCTCACACGAGCAACACGTAGACCGGCCGCCGCCCCACCCCCTGGGCGTCCCCTAGAGCGCCCGGCCCCGCCCCTA
>NW_028021083.1:0-672 GCF_054177405.1 Leptonychotes weddellii
CCCACTTATCATTTACGGAGCGTTATAGGAGAAGAGAGGGCTATTCCCTTCCTTGGGTTTGGTGGGTTTGTTGAAGAGCTCCGCGGGGTGACTCGGGTCCCCCTTGGGGCCACGCGCTCCAGCGCCCCGCGCCTGCGCGCTGACCGCCTGCGGCTCCCGCGGGGCCCGGTAGGTGGCGCTGCGGGCCCTGCGCCGCCGCCGCCGCAGCACGGCTGGGAGTCCCGGCCCCCGGCCCCGTGACGGGTGGTCGGGGTGGCTTCCGAGGGCCACATGAGGAGCCCCATTTGAACACTGTTGGGGAGGTTTGAAGCCTCTCAAACCGATGTGCATCCTGTTGCTTTGACTTCTACTGCCACTATTACCGGTAGCAACATCACCACCGCCACCCAACACGTTTGGGGTTCAAGTTCAGGTTCTACAACTGTGTAGCTGCGGGATCCAGGGGAGCCAGCTCACCGCTCTGAGCCTCAGTTTCTGCATCTGTAAAATGGGACAGGATCACCTCCACCTAGCAGGAGCCCATAAAATCATGTGTGTCCAGTGCCAGACATGTTCAAGAAAGGGCCTTTAGTAATTTATTACGAGGCTATAGCCTCCCAGGATTTGAACACAATAGCATTATGAATACAAATCACGGCCTCCTGAAGGGGCATCCCAGCCCCTCATGCAGTT
>NW_028021084.1:0-672 GCF_054177405.1 Leptonychotes weddellii
ATGGCCAGCTCAGATCTTCAGCATCATGAAGGATATACCCAAGAAAAAAAGAATCCCAGTAGAAACAGCTACAGTACTACATAAGCTGTAAACATCGCGTAAGACTATTTTATCATGTTCTATATTCAAAAATCATGCATCCAGCAGTGCTGCCTTTAAGCTGAGGCAGCAGCTGAAAACCCAGAAAGTGTCCAGAAATCCCATGCACACAGCAGCACATTAGGTGTGTGGCTGCTTGATCCGTTGCCTGGGGCTTGTGCTAACACCTGCATTCATTAGGTAGGGACTGGGACAGCAGGGCAGACTCTGCCCAACACTACCCTACGTTCCCACAGGGTGACCTCTATCCTTTACAGGTGCATCAAAAGCTCATTTCCTAAGGCCACCAAGCAGCTCTCAGGTGATAGACACTTTGAGGAAAGCAGCAGAGAACATGTACCCTTCATTCATTGTCTAGACTCAAAGTCCAATTTAATTCTCCCTGCTGCCCAGCCACAGAGCTCTTCTGAGCAGTTGAACAACATTCCTCAGTTTGAATAGGAGCTCAGCCGTACATAAAACGGAACTGATCATACATACCTCATCGTGCCTCAGTGAAAGTCAAGGAGAAAAAGGCATGCCATGCACAGCCCAAAACTTCTACGCGGGGATTCTTTGGAAAAGGCTATTTAT
>NW_028021085.1:0-672 GCF_054177405.1 Leptonychotes weddellii
GTGGCCGCTTTTCTGTTTAGAGAGTTGTTGCTCTTCCTTTCTTCGATCTCCTGTTGAGTTTGTAGGTGTTCAGAATGGTTTGATCTTATCCAGCTGAATTCCTGAGAGCAGACGAAATCCAGGTCTCCTACTCCTCTGCCATCTTGCTCTGCCCCCCCATGCATTAATAATTTTAATACTTTCTTTTTAAGACCTCATTTTCCTGCCTAATAAAATTTTCCTAATTCTTACAAATCTAATAAATGTATAATGTGGTGAAACTTCTCCTAAACCTTCCAATATTGTAACAAGCTTAGCAAAGTTCTGCCATACCTTTTAACTTGAAGTCACAGAATCACATAATTTAATTTGGAATTGCAGTGGTCATCTGCTAGCTAATCCAATATGCCATACTCTCTTAAACATTATAAACACTTCAAATATCAAACACAAAAATATTGATATGACAGATTTAATTTAAAATATTATTTCCATGAATTTCTAGATACTCCCAGTCTTAACAGATGTTTATCCACCAAAAAGAGTAATTCTACCATCAACCATTCTGCTAGGTTTTAAGGTCAGGAGGTGCTGATGTCCAGGTGGATTTTTCCTAAAGCTATGAAGGACATGTAGACCTCTCTTTCATAGTTGCTATAGCAGGGAGGTCTCCAAATCTACATGTCCACATGG
>NW_028021086.1:0-672 GCF_054177405.1 Leptonychotes weddellii
ATGGGGACATTCAACAAAGCATATGATAGAGAATGACTGGAGTAGAAAGGCAAGAGGGAACTTCTTTAGATAGGAAGTTTCTTGGGGTTGACATTCACAAATTCATGAACTCCCTCTACTCAAACGCTTTTGTTCAGTCTGCCTTCCCTATCACACCCCTTACTTTCTTGCAGTGATTTTTTTGCCTCAGAGATGGATCGCCCCTTCCTACAATTAAGCTGTATATTTCTTTATTTTTTAAGATTTATTTACTTATTTTAGAGAGAGAGAGCACGCATGCACTCGTGGGGGGAGGGGCAGAGGGAGAGAATCTCAAGCAGACGCCACGCTGCATGCAGAGCCCAACACCTGGCTCAGTCCCAGGACCCACAAGATCATGACCTGAGTCAAAATCACAAATGGAACACTTAACCGACTGAGCCACTCAGGCACCCCAGGTTATATACTTCTAACACAATTTTCTACTGTGTTCTAAATCCTGTGTTCCTAGCACAGGATTTAGAACATAGTAAGTATTCAATACCTTTTTTGATTAATTGAATTTCTATTTATGAACTTTTTATAACTTACTCAGCTTGGTAACGTCTTCCAGCACATTAAAAAGCACCATAGATAACGAAAACAAGCTTCTTAGAACTAATGCATAGCCCATAAGAAGGCATTTGAATATAA
>NW_028021087.1:0-672 GCF_054177405.1 Leptonychotes weddellii
CCTCCCACCCCACCCCCCACTCCAGCAACCCTCAGTTTGTTTCCTACAATTAAGAATTAGGTGGGTTGTTTTTTGTTTTGTTTTTTATCACTGATATTTGCCACAAATCTACTAACTAGAAACCAAGATATTTGATTAAATTTTAGCCCAGTGGAGTGCTTAGGTAGTTATAGATGAGGTGTACATAAAACCAACTGTAGTAGCCAGATACTTTTCCATAACATAAAACCCAGAATCAAGTAATGAAAAATTCCCTTTGGCTTCATTTCCCAACACACTGTCTTCACATTAATAGATTTTGTGCATGCTTTCTCTTCTCCACTGGTAGCATTATGACATTTTCTTTTCCATGCGTTTAAGATTTAATAACAAAGTACAGTCAACATAGCATTTCTGAGAGCTCAGACTCCATTACATATGCTTCTGGCCAGCTAAATAGACTTCTTGGAGGAGATGCCAGACATGTGTGATGCTAATTTGGTTGAACTAAAACAAGATGCTCAGAAAAAATGATTTTTGCTTAAACCAGTCCTTCTGGCCTTAGCAAGTCCAGTTGCCCAGCCACTGACTGCCTTGGAAAATGGGCTGGGGCAGGCTGTGGGCCTTGGCCCTTCGAGGTGATCTACCCCAGATACTCCCAGAAAGGGACTCATCAGGGAAAGAAAGGTGAAG
>NW_028021088.1:0-672 GCF_054177405.1 Leptonychotes weddellii
ATGCGGGACTCGATCCCGGGACTCCAGGATCATGACCTGAGCCGAAGGCAGTCGCTTAACCAACTGAGCCACCCAGGCGCCCAAGGAGCTCACTTTCTGTAACATTTGACAATGACCATTTCCTCCAGGGAACTTTGTTTTTATGTCCCTGCTCTTGGCTGGTTTTCTGCC
Source organism: Leptonychotes weddellii (assembly GCF_054177405.1). Taxonomy (NCBI): domain Eukaryota; kingdom Metazoa; phylum Chordata; class Mammalia; order Carnivora; family Phocidae; genus Leptonychotes; species Leptonychotes weddellii. The sequence continues at coordinate 172 of NW_028021088.1, forward strand.
TCTCTCCCTGTTCCTTTCTCAGCCATCTCTCTGGGTTCTTGTCTGCCTGTGACTGCGTCATGTTTCAGGATCCCCTGCTCGGGTCAGTGGTTTTCTCCTGCTCCATCTCTGGATCCTCCATCTGTCGATGACTCCCACGTTACTGCCTGTCCCGAGTCCTTTCCCATTCATCCAGCGGTCATGTGTCACCTCACCTGGTACCATGCACAGACCTGCGCCGTCTGTGTTTTCTCTCCACACAAAGGCATGTCACAGAAACCCGGGGTCCAGCCAGCGCTCCTGCATCTTCCCTCATCCGCACCCCCCCCCCCTCCGCCCCGGAGTCTGGTCAGTTCTGCTTTCTCCTGAAATTCACCTCTCTTCCCTGCATCCATCATTTCTTGCCCAGATCACTCTGCAGTGGCTGATTCCCAGCTGCCAACCTGGACCTTTTTCAAAACATTCTCCACATTGCTGTTGGAGCAGAGCAGCCTTTTTGAAAAAATGCAGCTGTGATCAAGC
>NW_028021089.1:0-672 GCF_054177405.1 Leptonychotes weddellii
TGAGCACAGTTCCAGGATCTATGTACTGCCTCTCAGTACTTCCAAGTCCAGTGAATAAGGTATCAATCACAGAAAATAAAAAGACACCAGACTATTTAGGACTCAGACCTTCAGGCATGAAGGTGTATTCACTCCACAGGTAGAGAATTCTGGCCTGCTGTGCTTCTGGGAGAGATGAGAAGACACAGAATTGGAAATGGAAGAAGGAAGTCACAGATATCAGTTCCTGCCTGTGACCAGGCAGAGAAAAAGGACAATAGTAGCTTTGCATATTTTGTCATATAGATGTGTTTATTTGTATTTATGATCTATTTTCTTCCTCTCTCTTCTAACCCTTATGATTTTATTCAAGTTGTTGATGGTTATATTTAAAATAGAGCCTCTATAGGAAACCAGCAAAATTCTAGAGGAGAACACAGGCAGAATAGTCTTTGACCTTGGCCACAGCAACCTGGTACTAGACATGTCTCAGCAGCAAGGGGAACAAAAGCAAAAATGAACTATTGGGACTTCACCCAGATAAAAAGTTTTTGGCACAGCAAAGGAAACAATCAACAAGACTAAAAAGCAGGGTACAGAATGGGAGAAGCTATTTGGAAATGATATACTTGCTAAAGGGTCTTATCCAAAATCTATAAAGAACATATTAAACTCAACAACCACAAACCAAAT
>NW_028021090.1:0-11027 GCF_054177405.1 Leptonychotes weddellii
TTGGGTGTTGAGTTTGAGAAGTTCTTTATAGATCTTGGATACCAGCCCTTTATCTGTAGTGTCATTTGCAAATATCTTCTCCCATTCTGTGGGTTGCCTCTTTGTTTTGTTGACTGTTTCCTTTGCTGTGCAGAAGCTTTTTATCTTGATGAAGTCCCAAAAGTTCATTTTTGCTTTTGTTTCACTAGCTTTTGGAGATTTATCTTGAAAGAAGTTGCTGTGGGCGATGTCAAAGAGGTTACTGCCTATGTTCTCCTCTAGGATTTTGATGGATTCCTGTCTCACATTGAGAGGTCTTTCATCCACTTTGAGTTTATCTTTGTGAATGGTGTTAGACAATGGTTGAGTTTCATTCTTCTGCCTGTGGCTGTCCAATTTTCCCAGCACGATTTATTGAAGAGACTGTCTTTTTTCCATTACATGTTTTTCCCTGCTTTGTCAAAGATTATTTGACCATAGAGTTGAGGGTCCATATCTGGGTTCTCTATTCTGTTCCACTGGTCTATATGTCTGTTTTTTTGCCAGTACCATGCTGTCTTGGTGATCACAGCTTTGTAATATAGCTTGAAATCGGGCAACGTGATGCCCCCAGCTTTGTTTTTCTTTTTCAACATTTCCTTGGCGATTGGGGTCTTTTCTGATTCCATACAAATTTTAGGATTGTTTGTTCCAGCACTTTGAAAAATGTCATTGGAATTTTAATCAGGATGGCATTGAAGGTATAGATTGCTCTGGGTAGCATAGATATTTTAACAATGTTTATTCTTCCAATCCATGAGCATGGAATATTTCAGAATCAGCTTTTTAAAAACATAAATCTCTTCCTGGCTTAATCCAACCCTGTCCATGCCTCCCACTGTAACTGGAACATAGCCAGTAGTCTTGCCATACCCTGCAAGAGCCTATATGGTCTGGCCTCTGCTTACATCTACAATCTCACCTCCTACTTCTCAACCCTTTGTTCAGTTTACCCTAACTAAATTGTCATTTCCTCTCTCCGATGGACCTGTACACCATGCTCCTTTTCACTCAATGCCCTTGGATTGCTGTTTCCTTTTGCTGATATACTTTTCCCCAGGCCTTCTTATAGATGTCTCCTCCCAATTTAGGTCTCAGCTCAGTTATTAGCTCCTCAGAAAAGCCTTCCCACCTTTTCTGTCCCTATTCATTAGATTTAGGGGAGAGTTCTGATTTTTTTTTTTAATCAATGTGCATCTATTAGTTTGATTTGTAAATTAAGGTAAAAATAAATGTATAAATAAACAAAAAAGCTTCTCTAATCACCGTATATCACTTTGTTTTGCTTTCTTCATTGCAATCATCATTATCTCAAATTAAAATTTTCTTTATTTATGTGTTTTCTTGTTTATTGTGTGTTTCCCACTGTAATTTAAGCTCCATGAGAGAGGAGATTTGTTTCAATGAGGCATGTCTGCCATGTCAGCCAGTGTATCCCAGTGCCTACAAGGCCTTTTTGTGCATTGGAGACTCTCAAATATTTGTTAAATGAGTAGATTTCAGCTGCCCAAAAGAGGTTGTTTCCTTTGGCTGAGAATGGTCTTGTGCATTCATTTGAAAAGAGTGTTTAGTGAAATATTTTGCCCAAGTCGGGTTCCGTTTGCATATTAAGATACTACTGCCAATACCCGTGCACATGGAATGGTTCCTTGACACAAATGAGAAAGGTCAACATACATGCAAAGCTTGTAACAAAGACGGCAAATAGATTGATATCTATATCTATTTCAGTCAATGGAAAGGTTCACATCAAAGTGAAAATTGAAAAGCAAATTTAATGTTGATTTGGATCTGATAGCTAATATCTGAGTTCTGCTTTCTAGGCAATTGTGAACCTTGTGGAGTTGCTGATGCTGAGGTGAAACCAGAATATGAGCCTACTCTAAACTGATTTGCAGCACAGTAAGAATGGAAGAATAAGAGGTAAGGATAGCTGCCTAGACACACCAAATAGGATACAAAGTTATGAGGACATGGTTATAACAAGTTATTTAGAATCAGGGCTTTGAAAAATAAGAGTTCTCATTGATTGAATGCCTACTGTATGCCCGGTCATTGTCTAGAATCTTTACAGAAACAGCGTAGGTAGGTACTGTTTCCCTATAGCTATGTAAAAACAAGAGCAATAACTTAAACTAGATTTTTCAAATCCCAAAGCTGACATACTGTCCACTGCCCCACACGGTCTTCTTCTGATGATGCACTCCATTTATTTCTGTGACTCCTGGCACAAGTTTAGAGCCTGGCACAGCATCCTCATGGAATCATGCATAGCTGGACAGTAAATGCCTCTGCTGCCCGCAGAGGGGGCACCTAAATGTCCAAGCTGAGCTGGGTCCAAGGTTTGCTGACTAAGCAGGTTTCAAGTCTTGTGCTCACTCCTCTTCCTCCTCCCTTTCTTTCCCAGCAACCCCTGTAGCTCACCTCTGCTTCTGTCCACTGGAGAAAGCATCTTCCAGGTACTAATAAGAAAAATACTCTGGCCATAGTGTGAGGGGAAGAGGCAGCTCAGCAAAATCACTGCTGAGAACCTGGGCAGACTTAGGCAGTGTAATCTGAAGAGCTGAAGTGTGCAGCCCACAGAGAGAAAAAATGGGGTAGAATGCAAAATTGAAGAGGATGCACTTAAGAGGAAAATCTTCCTGACAGAGATGAATTAGTTATGGGACTAACTCCCCAAGGTAAGGGATGTGGCTCCATTCCCTAACTCATGAGCAGAAGACATACTAGAGAGGACAAGCAGGAGATGGGGTGGGGGAGGGGGAGACATCAATGACTAATAGGTGCTTTCCACCTTTGAGTTTTATGAAGATGAATGGAGCACTTTTGAACGGAGGAATAAAAATAATAATAATAGGGCGCCTGGGTGGCTCAGTCGTTAAGCGTCTGCCTTCAGCTCAGGTCATGATCCCAGGGTCCTGGGATCGAGCCCCACGTCAGGCTCCCTGCTCAGCGGAAGCCTGCTTCTCCTTCTCCCACTCCCCCTGCTTGTGTTCCCTCTTTCACTGTGTCTCTGTCAAATAAATAAATAAAATCTTTAAAAAAATAATAAATAAATAAATAAATAATAATAATAAAAATGAAGAGATAGAGCTGACTAAGGCACTGCAAAGATAAAGAGGAATAGAGACTTTGGGCCCTCATGCTGAGTGAGAAAAATCATTTCTTCCAACTGGGAGATAGAGAGGCAAGTGGTTCCAAGTTTTGAATTCAGAGTTCAGGTTCTGCCACTTGCCCATGATATGAACCTGAGCAAATTAATTAGCCTTTCTAAGTTACAAAATAGGAATAATACCCCATTTTATTGGTTATCTGTCACAATAAAATAGGGATAACATCATTGCAGAGGATTCTTATAAGATTGACATAACTCATGTAAAATTCAGTGTCTAGCATGTAGTAAGCACTCATTGAATGACAACAAGTATTAATGGGTCATAGCTTTGTGCAGAGGGGGAATATAGCCAGGTCCTGTTATCAAGGTCAGATTATGGGAACAATTTTTCCCTTTAAACTTAATGATGGTGCCTCCTTGGTTTAATTATCTGCTGTGTCGATAGCCCACACCTTCTCTACTGACTTAGCTTTCAGCTCTCAGAGAAGATGAAGCTGAAGTATGATAGATACCACCCGTACTCATAGGCAAGCTTGCCAAAGAACAGCTCAACCCATGTTGACTCTCTGCATCATTCTGAAGATAAAACCATCTCCCCATGGAAGGGTGTTGTGCACAGAAGATAATACTAACGACATTATACATTTATGCAATCTTTTACAGTTTACAAAGCACTCTTACTTGGGAAAGGTTACTATTGCTATTTTATTTTTCAAGATTATTTATTTGAGAGAGACAGGGGGTGGGGCAGACGGAGAGGGAGAGAGAGTCTTAAGCAGACTCTGTGCTGAGCGCAGAGCCTGATGTGGGCTCAGTCTCACAACCCTGAGATCACAACCTGAGCGGAAACCAAGAGTCGGACGCTTAACCGACTTCGCCACTCAGGTGCCCCTACTATTTCTATTTTATAGATGAGGAGACAGAAACTTAGAGAGGTGAAGCTACTTGATTAAAATGACATAGATAATTGGTGGGTGGAGCACAGGTCCACACCCAGCTCCTCCAGACTTCCAGTCTGGAGCTCTTTTATACCACAAGATGCCATAGGGGATGGGAGCAGGTAGCAGATTAGAAAGCTAGTTGCTTCCAATCATAAAAACATTGAATTTTAAAACAGAAAGTAACTTTCAGATTACATAATACCATGGTTTTTAGACTGTATCCAAGGAATCCTGTAGGAGGTGGGGAAAACCAAGGAGGAGGTAGTATTGTATGCATCTCAGTTTTTATCAATTAATTTTATAACATTACAATGTATTTTGAATGAATGTCTATGGCATTAAGAGTTTCCTTTAAAAAGAATGAAGTTCGAAAACTCCTGATCTAGTTCAACTGCTTCATCTCTCCAGGAATGATACTGAGGCCCAGTCTGGTTAAGTAAGTTGTCCAAATCTCATAACTAGTTAGAAGCAGAATGAGGAATAACGCTGAATCCTCATTACCTGCATATTTTATGCTGTAAATGTCCTCATTCTCCAAATATTTTCCTCTGATTAACTCAAGCAAGTCATTTAAATCAAGAAGAAATAAGCCCTGAGGTTAGTCTCTCCTAATGACTCACTCTGGGACCTTGATCAGTCCACTGATCTCTGAACCTTTGGCTTTTCCGTAAGTAATATGGGATGATCATTCCTGTCTGGGCAGCTCTCAGTGGGGGTGTTGTGATGACTGTAAAAAAGAACATGTGGACTTTCACAGGGTTTTTCCAGGGAAGGAGACTCAGCAAGTTCAATATCTTATTTACAAATGCCCACCAAGGATGTTATGCTTCCAAGGTGATCTCTACAATTTATCATCCCTATGTATTTGTTGTCCTTCATTTGAGAAGGAAATGTAGTTTATCTTTGTAACCATGTCAAGGTTTATGAAATAGCCTCAAAAACTTCTTAGCACATTGGCTTTCTGAGAGGACTATGACTTCTTACTACTTGCCGGTGGTAAATCTTTTAAGGTTAAACTCCTTTCATTGTAGACATGTTATAAAGGAAACTATCACAACTGAGTTCTAGCAAACATGGGGGACCTAGAGCTAGATGAGATCAAAGGACTTACGTGCAAGTTACAGAGTTTAGAACCCTCCCACCTAACTGGCAGTTTTTCCTTCTTCAACAAGGAATACTAAGAAAATACTACCACTGACCTTCAGGTGACCTTGAAAGCAGCCTAATGTACTTACAATCTTGGCTAAGTTCTTTATTTCTTTGAGCTTGTTTTCTCACTTATAAAAGGCAGATATGGCCTTCCCTTTCCACCTCATAGGGCCATCAAGGATCAAAAGAGAGAAAAGAGGGTGGCGAGTTTTTAAAACTGTGGAGTGTATGCTAACTAAAAGGATTGTCATTTTTAAAAATGTGTAAAATATGACAATTATTCGTAATGTGCATTTCAACTAAATCCTCTCAGTTTGTTAGAAATACCTACTTTGGAATATCAACTACTCACAATGAAGAAAGATGTTTCAAAGTATGCTGATGTCTATATAGAACGTAAAGTAGCCATACTGAGCAAGGCAAAGTTAGAGCTAAGGAATTACCTTAACTGGCATTATCACAAAACCAGAAATATTTTTCTATTTTCAATTAAGAATATTTTAAATTTAAAAAAATAAGAAATTAAACAGATCTTTACCAAAATTCTACTCTGGATGCCTCAAATTTCTAACTATATCTCTTGGAGAACAGCATTTCTATGATTATTCGTGTTGATACTTTAAAAAATCTGGACCTAGTTTCCATTATGCAGACAAACCACAGAAGCCAACCAATATTTTAAGACTGCAATGTTTACTAATGGATGTCTGGCTAGAAACAGTGTTGGCAGAATTCTGGCAGAGGGATTTACTCTCACTAATGATGTGGAACAGGGCTGCATAATCATGTCCACCTGGATTAAGTCTACCCAAGGCTGTCATATTTTGAAATGGAACCAGAAAAAAGCACCCCCAAAAGTCCTGGGATTTTCCTGGAAGAAGCATTACATCAGAACTGGTTTAGACCTTCCCAAAGTCATTGCCCCAGCCATTCATTTCATTTGGGACGTCCTTTACAAAAATGACTTCACAAAGTAGAGTGGATATCAGACTCTTTTGCAAAATATTTAGAGACATAAAGACAGTATATCCTATATACAGGCCATCCCAGGCCAGGAAAAATCTTTCAAACATTTCTTTAGAAAACACATCAGCTACTTTTCTTGCAGATACGCTAACAGATCCTTAAGGTAAAAGGACACTCGGTCCACACCCCCACCCTTCAACTCCATGCTCCAGGAAAGAAAGCTATTCCCAGTTATGCATTATCAATTTCTTTCCTAGCTATACCTGAGACTAGAAGCATCAGTAGTTATTCATCAATAAGGAAGAAGGACAATGACATTCATTTTGACTGTCTGGACATTGTTACTGTATCACTTTTTTGGGGGGAAGTAATTTCTGTCTATTAAAAGAGACAGATTCCAAACTAAGATATGTGGGAAATCATTTGGTGTTTAGTAGAATTCAAGTCATGCATATAGCCCTAAAAACTATAATTAAAAAGGAGCTAGGCAGGGAAAATTAATAACAGCAAGCCTTTAAAATGGAAATCCTTAGAATAAAGGAATAGCTGTTGTTATCATATTAGTATTACTCTGTATTAAAGATGTCAAGATACTGTCATTGGATTTCTTTCCCTTCTATCTAGTTTCTAGACCTCCAAGGAATCTTCATTCTATTTTCTGAAATTAGATGCTGCTTCAAAGATTTTAGAAGTAAACCATGAAATGAGTACACTAAAGAAGCATTAATTTTTGCAGATTATTATTAAATAACATTTTTATCCCACACTAATAATTTAATCACATTTGTTAAATATCCCAAAGATAGTGTTATCTGAAACCAAATCTGGTTGTTTCAAATGGATAGGAACTTGGCTGTGGAGTAGGAAAAGGTCCTGTATCTCTCCCCTCATTGCTCCCTCCTCCCTTCTTCCCTTCCTCCCTTCCTTCCTCCCTCCCTTCCCTCCTTCCTTTCTTCCTTCTTTCCTTCCTTCCTTCCTTCCTTCCTTCCTTCCTTCCATTCATTCTTCCTTTTTGCACTCATATGGCCTTATGATGCACTGTGTCTATACCAGGGCAACATTTCAGTGGAAGGGGTACCTCGGGAAACTGTGCCAAATGCTTGTGTGGTAGCATTCAGACAAGGAGGCGTATGTGCAACACGTGATGCTGTAGTCACTGCTGCTCCCATATGTCCTCTCTCAAGATGTTTGTGCCTCCATGTTTGATGTAGATGTCACCAAAAACTATCCCTTTAATTTCTTTAATTTTTAACATTGTCAAAGTTAATATATGCCCTTTGCTTTTCAACATCATCAATGTTAAACCTTTTAATTTTTAACATTTTAAAGTTAATATAAACTCCATTAAATGCTTCTCAGCTGATCAAACACAGGAATGATCACTATGAACTAGTCATATTAATAGTTTTTTCAGTGGGGAGCCAGTAAATTTTTCTGGTGATGATATTGTCAACAGTTAAATGATATCTACCTTTATTTATAATATTATTTTGTATGCAAAGTACTATCATCCTCAACACCTCATTGGAGACTCTGCTCACAGTTCACTGCTCCAGACTTCTTCCCTGTTTGCGCCATCTCATCACCTCTCCTCCCCTTGTTACCTCCCCTCCCACCTCTCCACCTGCCCCCTACCCCTGGAGCTTTAATCTCTGTATGTGCATCAGCTCCTGTTTTCATCCTTCCAAGCGTTGTTAACACAAGGTATTATGTGTAGTAGATTTTACTAAGCCTGTTGGTTTCCTGGGTCTGCCATAGCAAAGGACCACAAATTGAGTGGCTTAAACAGCAAAAGTTTGTGGGGCGCCTGGGTGGCTCAGTTGGTTAAGCGACTGCCTTCGGCTCAGGTCATGATCCTGGAGTCCCGGGATCGAGTCCCGCATCAAGCTCCCTGCTCAGCGGGGAGTCTGCTTCTCCCTCTGACCCTCTTCCCTCTCGTGCTCTCTGTCTCTCATTCTCTCTCTCTCAAATAAATAAATAAAATCTAAAAAAACAAAAAACAAAACAAAATAAAACAAAAACAGCAAAAGTTTGTTGTCTCAAAGTCTGGAAGCTAGAAATCTGAAATCAAGATGTTGGCAGAGTTGTTCCTTCTGAGAGCTGTGAGGGAAGGATCTGTTCTAGGCCTTTCTCCTTGACTTGTAGATGGTTGTGTTCTTCCTGTGTCTCTTAACATTGTCTTCCCTTTATGCATGTCTCTGTGTCCAAATTGCCCCCTTTATAAGGACACCAATCATGTTAGATTTGGGACCAGCCTAACAATCTCATTTTAACTTGATTATCTCTATAATGATTCTATCTCCAAATAAGGTGACATTCTGAGGTACCAGATGTTAGGACTCCAACACATCTGTTTTAGGACACAACTCAACCCATAACACTAATGCTTAAAGATAACACATAGGAAATACAAAACAGAAACAAACAAACAAACAAACAAACTTAAGCTAAATCTCAAGTGTCATTGTCAGAGAATCTATTGGCTATGTCTGGCATAGAGTCTGATTCTCTCTATCCTTCTGTCCAAACTATCATATTTCCAGGGCCAGCTCACCATCCTGGATGGAAATCTGATGGTATACATGCCTCTCTCCCTGTGATGGTTAATTTTATGTGTCAGGTTGACTGGGCCACAGGGTACTTGGATATTTGGTTAAACATTCTGAGTATTTCTGTGAGGGTGTTTTTGGATGAGACAAACATTTAAATCAGTATGCTAAGTAAAGTGTATTGCTGACCATAATGTGAGTGGGCCTTGCTCAATCAGTTGAAGGCCTGACTTGAATGCAAGGCTAACCCTTCCCTGAATAAGAAAGAATTTTCCTACTTGACAACCTGCAAACTGGGACATCAGCTCTTCCTAGTTCTACAGCAGCTTCCAGCATAAGACTCAACTGGGACACTGGCTCTGTAGAATGTGCATGTCCCTACCTCCCACCCCCCACACACAGGTACACTGTTGGTTCTGTTTCTCTGGAGAACCCTGACTAATATGCTCCCTAAGACCACATCCTACCTAATAAAGAACAACCACAAATAACATTAAGTATCCCTTCAGGATTGCAATCTATCTGCTACAGGGCCAGCCCTTTATCTTACTAAATACTGTACCCAAATCCTCCAATCTTAGGCCTTTATATCTGGGTTATTCCCCTAAGTTTCACTCATTCTTATGACCAAAAATGCTCCCCCATTGGTCTCTCCAAGAGCCTGCCCCAAAGACAAAATCCAGCTCTCAATTTTAGTACAATCATGGATTAAGAAATAGTGAGGCCCGGGGGCACCTGGGTGGCTCAGTCGTTAAGCGACTGCCTTCGGCTCAGGTCATGATCCTGGAGTCCCAGGATCGAGTCCCGCATCCGGCTCCCTGCTTGGCGGGGAATCTGCTTCTCCCTCTCCCGCTCCCCACTGTTGTGCTCTCTCTCTCTCTCTCATTCTCTCTCTCAAATAAATAAATAAAATCTTTAAAAAAAAAAAAAAAAAGAAATACTGAGGCCCAAACTCAGAGCACTCTGCTATATGCCCAGAACTTCTTACATACTCTTTGCATACATGTCAAATCATAGAGTACCTCTCAAGTTCTCCTCATCTCATTCCATCTAAGGCTTTTTGTGCAACTAGATAATGCTTCTATAGCTTAATATTTCATGCGTGTGACTTTGTAAAGAATTAGCCTTGTCTAATTAGGACTCAGCACAAAACCCTCCAAAGTTTAAACAGATCAGAACTGAACCAAATCAGACTCTTGAAATCAAGAGTGTTTCTAGGTTGGAAGGAAAGGACAACTCCCCCTGACTCTGTGCTTAACTTTCATCTTCACTTTGGGTTTCTGTTTTCCAGATTCTCTATGTCACTACATCACCTGGTCACATCTCATCTAAAGCTGTGTGGTTCCCTTTTAAATTTTTCAATGTGGACAAAAATGTTTTTCCTTGGTGTAACTAAGACAGGCTGGTATTTTCAAGAACAGCTTTACTAAACATGAGGGAAAACAGAAAACAAATAATTACAGAAAACATACATGATATAAAAATAGCCAAGTTTCCAACTGCAGGTTTCTGTTTCTAAAAATTCCATTAAAAGTAGGAAAGTTTTACTGGGCCTCAATTTCATTTACCCTTAGTCAACCACATCCCTTAATTTTGCTATATCCTGTCTGGACTCCTTCTCTCCCACCTCCAACACCTCATCTATCCCTGAGCCCTATAATCTTGAGCTACTAGCTTAGTTTTTTGAATCCATATCCCAAGGAAAAAAATACCCAATAACTTACTTTTAAAACTATCATTCTCCTAATAAAAATACCCTGGACTCCCAAAGACCTGCCAGAATGCCTGCTTACAAGAGGTTTTCAAGTTTTGATGTTGAAGAGCCACTGGGTCTCCAACATTAACTCTTCTCAATTCTGATATTAAATCAGCATAGAGGGCGCCTGGGTGGCTCAGTTGGATAAGCGACTGCCTTCGGCTCAGGTCATGATCCTGGAGTCCCTGGATCGAGTCCCACATCGGGCTCCTTGCTCAGCGGGGAGTCTGCTTCTCCCTCTGACCCTCTTCCCTCTCATGCTCTCTCTCATTCTCTCTCTCAAATAAATAAATAAAATCTTTAAAAAAAAAAAATCAGCATAGAACAATCAGATAAAGGGCTAGTATCCAAAATCTATAAAGAACTCATCAAACTCAACACCCAAAGAACAAAGAATCCAATCAAGAAATGGGCAGAAGACATGAACAGACATTTTTCCAAAGAAGACATCCAAATGGCCAACAGACACATGAAAAAGTGCTCAATATCGCTCGGCATCAGGGAAATCCAAATCCAAACCTCAATGAGATACC
>NW_028021091.1:0-672 GCF_054177405.1 Leptonychotes weddellii
AGTCGGTTAAGCGACTGCCTTCGGCTCAGGTCATGATCCTGGAGTCCCGGGATCGAGTCCCGCATCGGGCTCTCTGCTCGGCGGGGAGTCTGCTTCTCCCTCTGACCTTCCCCCATCTCATGCTCTCTCTCTCTCATTCTCTCTATCAAATAAATAAATAAATAAAATCTTTAAAAAAAAAATTCTTTAAAAAAAAAAAAGGCATTTTCTTCCAACATGGGAAGATTTTCAACAAATCTGAAAAAGACCAACTCTCCAAGATAACATGAACAGAAAAGACAGGGAGAGTTCAAAGCAAATGAAATAGATATAACCTCAAATGCTCTTATTTGTAACAAAGTCTGTGTAAATTAAAAGTATACAGATAGTATTTTTCATCTACCAGATTGGTGAGGATCTAAAAGCTTGATATAATATGTGACGAATTATGTATCTTCTCACACTCCCGGTGGGAGTATAAATAACAAATCTATAAAGGACAATTTGGCCACCGTTGTCAAAAATTTAAAAATTGGTGCACCTGGGTGGCTTAGTGGGTTCAGCATCCGACTCTTGGTTTTGGCTCAGGTCCCGGCATGGAGCCCCCAGGAGGTACCGCACTGAGTGGGAAGTCTACTGGAGATTTTATCCCCCTTTCTGTCTTCCTCTACGCCTCCCCCTACTCACATACAC
>NW_028021092.1:0-672 GCF_054177405.1 Leptonychotes weddellii
GCGCCTGGGTGGCTCAGTTGGTTAAGCGACTGCCTTCGGCTCAGGTCATGATCCTGGAGTCCCGGGATCGAGTCCCGCATCGGGCTCCCTGCTCGGCGGGGAGCCTGCTTCTCCCTCTGACCCTCCCCCCTCTCATGTGCTCTCTCTCTCTCATTCTCTCTCTCAAATAAATAAATAAAAAATCTTTAAAAAAAAAAAAAAAAAAAAAAAAAAATAGCCACAGGTGATTCTGATACATGACCTAGAGTAAGAACCATTGCTTTAGCCCAATTAAATCAGAATCTTCATGTTGGAACATTGGTGTCAACAATTTTTAAATCTTCCTTGGTGGTTCCAAAGTGTAGCCAATGTTGAGAACCTTCACTTTGTACTAATAAGACTAAATAAGATCTGAAGATGTTCTACAAGGCTTTCAAGCAATGAGCCATCCTGAGGTGAGTGCTGTGATGGAAGAACTTCATGTACATGTGAAGATTTATGCTGACGTGTGTTTTCCAAAATGCTGCCATCTTCCTACTTTGTTCCCATCTGATATGAGTGCTTTGAGGGGGATGCAGTATAGGATATGTACTTACAAGATTGTTGTGCATTGCTTGCAGCTGAAGGGCAATATTTGTGGAGGCAAAGCATTGTTCAGGAGAAGAGGAGGAACTACATGGTACTCGGAATTAC
>NW_028021093.1:0-672 GCF_054177405.1 Leptonychotes weddellii
TCATAGAGACAGACAGTTGGTTGAAGATTGCCGGGGCTGGGGTGAAGGGAGAATGGGGAATTATAATGGTTACAAAACTTCCCTTTAGGATGATAGAAAAGTTTTAAATAGATTGTAGTGATGATTGCATGACATTGTGAATGTAATTAATGTGACTGAATTGTGTGTGTTAAAACATTTAAAATGGCACATTTATGATATATATATATTTACCATAATAAAAATTTTAAAAATAAAAAGAACAATTCAAATAAATACGGGAGAAAGATCTTTAGAGGTAAAAGAAATCACATAAACTCATTATTTCCTGTCATTTTCTGTAAAAAACTGCTGTTGAAAAAGGGAGAGCATATATTCTCAGTAGAAAAAATCAAGTGGCTCATTGTAGAGTTCACCCTGGTCAAGAGGCCCATATCATTGAGGTATCTCAAAAGTGGTTCCACCCTATTTTTTTTTCCTGGCACTTTCCTTTAAAGAATAATATTATTTCTAATAATCTGATTGTGTATCTCTTTGCTACCAAATGGCCTTTGACAGCCTGCAACTTATTTATTTATTTTTTTTTTAAAGATTTTATTTATTTATTTGACAGAGAGAGACACAGCAAGAGAGGGAACACAAGCAGGGGGAGTGGGAGAGGGAGAAGCAGGCTTCCCGCGGAGCAGGGAGCCG
>NW_028021094.1:0-672 GCF_054177405.1 Leptonychotes weddellii
GAACTCCAGACACACGAAACAAAGAGTATTATACTATGTTGCTTAAATCTAGTGATAAAGAGATTTAAGCATCCAGGGGGGGAAAAGATATTATGTACAAAGAATCAAAATAAGAATAATTGCAGATATCGGGAAGCAGGAAGCAGTGTAGAAATGCTTGAAGAAATATATTTAAAATGCTGAATAGAAAGATCTGCTCACCTGGAATTTTTTATGCAGTGAAAATATCCTTCAAAGACAAAGACAAAATAAAGAGTTTTCAGACATACAAAAGCTGAATGAATTTGTCACCAGCAGACACTCTATAAGAAATATAAAGTGGTCCTTAAAGCAGAAGAAAATAATAAAGATCAAGCAGGAAAATGAATGAAAAAGAAAACAGAAAAATGGTAGAGGAAATAAATGAAACAGAAAGCTGGTTTTTGGAGAAGATTAATAAAACTGACAAACTTCTAGTCAGACTAAGAAGGAAAAGAAGAAAGAAGAGACAGATTGCCAATATGAGGAATGAAAAAGTGATTATCAGTACAGATTTTAATAGGTATAAGAAGGGTGAGTTTTTAGTTAAAAATCTTCCCAACAAGGAAACTCCAGCCTCACATGGCTTCAGTAGCAAATTTTACCAAACATTTAAAGAAGCGTTAATACCAAACCTACACAAACTTTTCTAGA
>NW_028021095.1:0-672 GCF_054177405.1 Leptonychotes weddellii
GTCGGAAAACTATGACCCGTGGGCCAACTACTTGATTTTGTAAATAAAGTTAAATAAAGTTTTATTGAATCACCATCTCCTTTATATATTTACATATTATTAATAGTTGCTTTCATGTCACAACAGCAGAGTTGAACACTTGTGACGGAGACCCAAAAGACTGAATTGTTTACTAACTGGACCTTTAAGAAAAAGTTTGCTGATTCTTGATAGGAATACTAAACAACACTATTAATCAACTTGACTTTTATGAAATATTGCCTAACAACAACCAAACCTAACAATGCACATTTAAGAGTGCACATGGAACATTCACCAAAATAGATTGCATTATAGGCCATAAAACAAACAAAAACAACACAAGAAGTAAAATCACACAAAATGTGCCCTCAGCATACAGCAGAATCAAACCAGAAATCAATAAAATAAATAAATTGAGAAAGTTCCAAAATATTTAGAAATTAAGTAATAATCTTTTAAATAATCCATGGGACAGATAGGACATCATAAGGAAAATCAGTACACAATTTTAACTGATTGAAAATGAAACTGCAACATTTCATAATTTTGGGATTTGCACTGTTTATAGAGCCACTTAGAGTATTACATACATACATTAGAAAATAAGAAAGGCATTAAATATATGACCTAAGCTTCCAACTCAACAAATAG
>NW_028021096.1:0-672 GCF_054177405.1 Leptonychotes weddellii
TGTCACGGGTGGGGAAACCGAGGCCCAGACACAGAGATGCGTTGTCACGGGTGGGGAAACCAAGGCCCAGACACAGAGACAAGCTGTCACAGGTGGGGAAACCAGGCCCAGATGCAGAGATACGCTGTCACAGTTGCAGTGTTTGGTGGCCTCGGCAGGAACATCAGGGCCCCGGAGCCTAACTCCTGCTGTTTTGTTGCACACAGATGCAGGAAGCCAGGGCCGGGGCCTCACCGAGAACGCACAGTTAGCCTCAGGTTGGGAATGTTCAGGCCCCTGCAGAACGTCCAGACCTTTAAGCCTCACACTCATCTATTCTCTCCTTGCTGCTTTATGTTGTTCAAGGTTCTCCTCACTGATTGATACACCGAAGACTTCTCATCTGTTTCGCCTCGCGTCTGTCTCCCCCACGAACCTCTGCCACTCTGTCATTGCTCTAGCATCAGCCCCTGCCATGTGCCTGCCCATGAAATGCTCAGTTCTTGTTGGGTGGAAGCCCACGCAAGAGCCAACGGAAATGTGATGTTCACACCCATCCTACTGGGAGGAAAACTGAGGTTTGGGGAAGGGCAAGGACTTGTCAGAGACTCCCACCTCCAGCTGGGCTCCCAGAACTTTCCAGAAGCCACAGCGGAGCTGGGGAGAACAGAGCAGGGCAAGCTTCCACCACCA
>NW_028021097.1:0-672 GCF_054177405.1 Leptonychotes weddellii
GGCATAAAGTAGAAGGACACCAGTCAGGATAGCCCAGAGCTCGAGTATAGGCATTCAAGAAATGTTTTTGAATGAATAAATGAAGAAGGAATGTGTAATCAGATTAATTTTTGCAGTAATATTATGTTCTCCAGGTCACACCAGCAATCCAGCGGTTAAAATAAACTCACAGTAAGAGCAGAAAAACACTACTGCTTTGGCTTCATTTGCCCCCACTACCATGTAGGTAAAATTTAAGAAGCTGGGCTCAAAATGCGGACAGACCAATGCTTACTCGCAGTGTGCTAGTCCTGGGCAAGTTACTACTTTCTCTGGAGACTCAGCTTCCTCATCTGGAACCTACTCTACTGGGCTGCGAACATTAAAGGAAAGAAGGGTATGGAGAGCTCAACCAGATGCCTGGCCCATTGTAATCCCATCCTATTAGAAACTGTTACATTATTATAAATTTTATTATATCTTGTTAAACTATTGTCATCATCATTGCTATGTTGTTGCCGCTGTTGTTGTTGTTTTGTGCTGTTTGTGGGCACTACCCCCTGGCTAGTTTGTTTTAGTGGCCCAGGGAGGGCTCACGCGTTCTGTCGGCCTCAAGATGACATTGTTCTATCCTATTTAACAGCTGCTACCAAAGTTGTCCATGTCACCTCAGAGCTGCCAAGACCACAGGAG
>NW_028021098.1:0-672 GCF_054177405.1 Leptonychotes weddellii
TCTCAAATAAATAAATAAAATCTTTAAAAAAAAAAAAAGAATGTTAAGATGCTGGCACAGAGCATTAATCCCCAAATGAAGGGTTCTTCTGAGCTGGTTGTATGCTGGTGAAGTTGGACATGTCTGCTGGCCTTTGCTTTCCAGGTGTGTCATATAACCTAAGAGCAAAAATGTGGTTGGGATTTAGGAACACATTTCTCCAGGAGCTCGAATGCTGATAGTACTCTCTCCTGTCTCCTTGCTGGATTGGCTCCCTACTTTGTCTTCTTATGGGCTGGCTTTGTGTTTTGTCCATGTGGTTGAGGATCAGATCCTCTGTTTTCTAGCTTCAGAAACGTGGCCTTATCAGGCTACCAGAGATGAGCTCTTGGGGACCAATATGTTAATTTTTTATGATAACTGTTGTGGTTTGAGAAGAGCCTAGAAGTGATACCCTTTTCCCCCCACCTGCATTCAGAACCAATTGAGAGACAAATCAAGCAGTGGAAACTAAAATGTCAATATGAGCACTGATAAAAATTATACCAGAAAACATGGTTTATGTATTTGGTAATAATATTCATAATGTTGAATCCCCAAATTAGACTGATGCACCTATTCACAGTGGACCAAGGCAACCCCTGGAGCACTTCACATAGGGCTTCCTCTGCACACTGAAGAGCAATAGAAACA
>NW_028021099.1:0-672 GCF_054177405.1 Leptonychotes weddellii
GAACTCCAGACACACGAAACAAAGAGTATTATACTATGTTGCTTAAATCTAGTGATAAAGAGATTTAAGCATCCAGGGGGGGAAAAGATATTATGTACAAAGAATCAAAATAAGAATAATTGCAGATATCGGGAAGCAGGAAGCAGTGTAGAAATGCTTGAAGAAATATATTTAAAATGCTGAATAGAAAGATCTGCTCGCCTGGAATTTTTTATGCAGTGAAAATATCCTTCAAAGACAAAGACAAAATAAAGAGTTTTCAGACATACAAAAGCTGAATGAATTTGTCACCAGCAGACACTCTATAAGAAATATAAAGTGGTCCTTAAAGCAGAAGAAAATAATAAAGATCAAGCAGGAAAATGAATGAAAAAGAAAACAGAAAAATGGTAGAGGAAATAAATGAAACAGAAAGCTGGTTTTTGGAGAAGATTAATAAAACTGACAAACTTCTAGTCAGACTAAGAAGGAAAAGAAGAAAGAAGAGACAGATTGCCAATATCAGGAATGAAAAAGTGATTATCAGTACAGATTTTAATAGGTATAAGAAGGGTGAGTTTTTAGTTAAAAATCTTCCCAACAAGGAAACTCCAGCCTCACATGGCTTCAGTAGCAAATTTTACCAAACATTTAAAGAAGCGTTAATACCAAACCTACACAAACTTTTCTAGA
>NW_028021100.1:0-672 GCF_054177405.1 Leptonychotes weddellii
ATTTCATTAGGTTTTGCATAGAGATTAACCAACTGATTCTAAAAACTACATGAAGGGGCACCTGGGCGGGGCAGTCAGTTGAGTAACTGACTCTTGGTTTTGGCTCAGGTCCTGATCTCAGGGTCCAGGGTTTGAGCCCGTGTCCGGCTCTGTGCTCAGTGGGGAGTCTGCTTGAGATTCTCTCTCTCCCTCTCTCTCGGCCCCTCCCCTCACTTACATGTCATGCTCACTCTCTTTATCTCTAATAAATCTTTTAAAACTACATGAAAATGCAAAGGATCTGGAATCACCATGAAAATCTTGAAGTAGAAGTAAATATCAGAAAATATACACCTCTAGTTTTCAAGATTTACTGGAAAACTATCTCAAAAATAGTGACATTGGTACAAAGCATAAATAGACGAATGGAACAAATCAGTGTCTAGAAATAAACACATTTATACATTGATTTATAACAGGGGCACAATGTAATTCAGTGGAAAAGGACGACCTGTTCAATAGATGGTGCTCAAGAAATTGGATAATCTCTTAAAAAATGAAAACAAGCCTCGATCTCTACTTCACACACGCAAAAATTAATTTGAAGTGAACCATTAATCCAAATGTGAGGCTAAAATGTTGAGACTTCTAAAAGAAAGCTTTGGAGAATATCTTCATGAACTTGAGGTAGGT
>NW_028021101.1:0-11026 GCF_054177405.1 Leptonychotes weddellii
CAGTGAGGTCAAATGATACATGTCTTTCTCTGTTTGACTTAGTTCGCTTAGCATAATACCCTCCAGTTCCATCCACGTCATTGCAAATGGCAAGATCTCATTCCTTTTGATGGCTGCATAATATTCCATAGTATATATATACCATATCTTCTTTATCCATTCATCTGTCGATGGACATCTTGGCTCTTTCCACAGTTTGGCTATTGTGGACATTGCTGCTATAAACATCGGGGTGCACGTACCCCTTCGGATCCCTACATTTGTATATTTGGGGTAAATACCCAGTAGTGCAATTGCTGGATTGTATGGTAGCTCTATTTTCAACTTTTTGAGGAACCTCCATACTGTCTTCCAGAGTGGCTGCACCAGCTTGCATTCCCACCAACAGTGTAGGAGGGTTCCCCTTTCTCCACATCCCCGCCAACACCTGTCATTTCCTGACTTGTTAATTTTAGCCATTCTGACTGGTGTGAGGTGGTATCTCATTGAGGTTTTGATTTGGATTTCCCTGATGCCAAGTGATGTTGAGCACTTTTTCATGTGTCTGTTGGTAGAGTGACCTGGCTTCTTTCTTGCATGTGCAGAGGACTGCGGGAACGTGCAGCCTACGAGCAAGAAAGGAGAAGCAAGAGACAGGGAGAGTGACAGAGTATGCGAGCCTTGGAACAGTATTCGATCGCCAGCTTTTAGCCTGACTTTTCAAATTTATGCCAATGAATTTTTATTTATTTATGTATTTATTTTTGTTTCAGCCGATTTGAGCTGGGTTTTTGCCCTTTGCCCCTGCAAGAGTTCTGGCTGATATTATTCTACAACACGAAGCTCTTCCCTCCTGGAAAGGAAGGGGCAACTGGGATAGTTGTAGTTCTTGATGGAAAGCAACAGAAACCCAGCTGGAGTTAGGTGATGCAGACTGGGGGTTTACCAGAAGGACGGAGATGCAGCTGGGCCTCTGGGGGCTCTGGGAACAGGAGCAAAGTCCCGGCTGTGACTCGTGTGCTTTGTGGTGCTCTTCTCTGAGTTGCTCTGGCTCTGGCTTCCTTCTCTCTATTGGCTTTTTCCCTCTGGGTGGACAGAACATGGCCTTACATCTCAGCATTTGGTCACCACAGAAGGACTGATGATGTCTCCTCACATGAATTTCAGAAGGTTCTGGAAGGGACCATGAATGGTCCAGTCTGGGTCAACTGATACTCAGGTAGAACTGTCATCTGTGGCCAGAGGGGAGGGTTACTTGCGACCCACCTCTGTGTTTTGAGGGTCTTTCCCAGAGAAGAGGGCCTTATCATGGGACAGAGAAATCCCTTACAGAGTGTCTACCACAGGAATGAAAGTACTGTGTCAGGCACTGTACTAGGGGCTTTCTGGGGTCCCAGGTACATTCCTGCCCCCTGAAAATTTTGTAGGGATTGAACAATAGAGCCAGATGTCAGACAGGGTCAGATTCTCAGCTTCATTCTTGGTGAAACCAGATGGAAGGACTAGGCTCCCTTGCCATTCTTTTCTGACTTAGCCTAACTTACTGCAGCTAAGACTGCTAGCTGGCCATGTTGCCAGCAAAGTGAAAACTGCCTTTCCCAGTCTCCCCATAGCTAGGTGCACGCACGTAGTCGGGTTCTGCCAATGAGACGTAACTGGGCCTGTGTGACACCTTGAGGAAGGCCCCTTCAGTGGAGCTCCTCAGCAGGGAGGGCCCTTTTTGTGGTCTTTAGCTCTTCTTTCTTCTTGCCAGCGGCACGGTTAGAGTTCCAGCAGCATCTCGGGCTGGGATGCGGCCAAGGAGATGCAAGCCAGGGACTGACATGCGTGGAGCAGGAAGACAGAGCTTGGGTTTCAATAGGGCTGATACACTAGCTCCAGACTGTCCAGCTCTGAGCTCCCTTTCAGTTGGAGAGAATAGGCTCCTATCCTGGGTAGCCTGTACTTTGGATTTGCTGTTTATCCATCTGAATCTGATCCCAGTCAATCTAATCACTATCTCGGTCACAGGCAACATTCTAGATGGATCCAAGCATCTACTAGCTCCACTCTGAAAACTACAGGGTAGTTACGGAATGCAGGAGGCAAGAGGAGGAGGAGGGACATCCCTTTGTAAGCACTGGCCAACCCTCCTGAGAGAGCCAGGAAGGACTCAGGCATGCCCGCTCACTAGTCCAGCCTCATCCATCAGAGAAATAAAACCCCTTTCCATTGTGAAGGGCTTGGTGAGGGTGGATCCTGACTGTGATCACTTTTGAGAGGGCGAAAGCTTCAGTTTGGGCACTGGCAAGAACAGAGAGAGGGGGAGGAAAAATTATATATGTACGTTTATTTATTTAAAGATTTATTTATTTATTTTTGAGAGAGAAAGAGCGTGAGGAGGGCCAGAGGGAGAAAGAATCCCAAGCTGACTCCACGCTGAATTTGGAGCCCAACATGGGGCTCAATCTCACGACCCTGAGATCACAACCCCAGCCAAAACCAAGAGTTGCACGCTCAACTGATTATACCACCCAGGTGTCTCTAGGTATGTATATATTATGTGTATAGATAGATAGATAGATGAAAAAACAGGATATGATTCCATTATTTCCTGCAATAGTCCGGTGAGGTGGGTGCTAATTTTTCCACGAGCAGATGAGGAGCCTGAGCATTTGTCGAGGGCCCCACAGCTAGTAGGGGGTAGATATGAAACTTGACCACATATTTGTCAGATTCTTAAAATTGTTGATGCTTTTTCCACTGCATGTGGGTATTTGTCTGAGTTGGGGGTGGAAGGCTTAGGAAAGCATATCCAGAACGACTTTTTGTAGTATGGAGGGTGTTAGGACCCATTAAAGCCTGAGTGCACGAATCTGGTCTCATTTCTGGGACCCAACTCATGTGTCTCCTGGACTTTGGTTTGATCTCAAAAATCTGACATTTGAGCATTCTCTCTGGGAAACAAAATGAGAACATGCCAGATGTGTAACTGTCTTAGAGTGTGTTCTTTTTTTTTTTTTTAAAGGCTTTATTTATTTGACAGAGAGAAACACAGTGAGAGAGGTTGGGAACACAAGCAAGGGGAGTGGGAGAGGGAGAAGCAGGCTTTCCGCGGAGCAGGGAGCCTGGTGCGGGGCTCGATCCCAGGACCCTGAGATCATGACCTGAGCCGAAGGCAGACGCTTAATGGCTGAGCCACCCAGGCGCCCCTTAGAGTGTGTTCTAAACTGAGTCTCCTCATCAGATGGAGGGTACGACTACACTGCTTGTCACTTAGGTAAGAGCCTGCTGGCCCCTCTGCTCAGGACAGCCTCAAGAGCGGGTGGACTGTGTCCTGGCTCCCCCCAGGCAGTGGGTGCGCTTGCCCTTATAATCCACCATGGGTGATTAGACCATGTGACTCGGTGCTATCTTCATTTCTAAGGGGATCAGAAGATATTTGATTCCAAGCAGCAGAAATCCCAACTCAAACTGGCTGAAACTAGGAAGAGGATTCATCAGCTTATGTACTGGAAGGTCTCAAAGAAGGCCTGGTTTAGGGCTGCTTTAATCCAATATCTCTACAGTAGCATCAAGGGCCTGGTTTTTTTACATCTTTCTAAAAACTGGCTCCCCTTTGTAATTGCAAGATGGCTGCCCCAAATCCCTGGGGCTGTAAGCTTCCTCAGTGCAGATGAAGATATGTCCACAAATTCTTTGACACCTCCTTTAAAAGTTGGAGCCAAATTCCCTGCTCCTTGAGTGTTCTTCCAAGTGATGGCACAGCTTCAGAGACTAGGGCATGAAAGAGAATGCAGCTTTCTGCTTGTTCTTGCTCGGATCACTTGCTCTGAGGAAAATCAGCTGCCATGTTATAAGGATGGTCAGGCAGCCTTGGAAGAGGCCCATGAGGTGAAACACTGAGGCCTCCAACCAACAGCCAGGGAGAACTGAGTCACCTGCAGGTAGCCACTGAAAGGTGTGGAAGTCGGGCCATTTTAATCCAATGAGCTTGGGAGTTGGTTTCCAGTGCCATCCAGACCTCAGGTGACAGCAGCCCCTCATGAGAAGCCATGAGCTAGAGCCCCCCAGCAAAGCTGCCCCTGGATTCCTGACCCATAGAAACTGAGGTAAGGCACATTTGTTGTTTTAAGCCACTATTTTGGAATAATTTGTTAAGCAGCAATATTCAGTGTGTCCAGGGAAAATGATGTGCTTCTAGAAGCTCTTCCAGAAAAGTGAAGAAGTCTCTGTCCCAGAAGCCTCCACAAACCCTTCCTCTTGTCTCATTGGCCCAGACTTATCACAGGCCTGTCCTTCAACCAACAACTGGCCAGGGGGGCAGGATGAGGCTAATAACCTTGGCCTGGGCCAATCCCCGGGGTCAGTGCCCTGAGACACATGGGCTGAGGGGCAGGTGTGGAGGGAGGTCTGACTAAATTTGGGGTGCTGCACAGAAGAGGACCACAGGTCTTCCATGCCGGGCCAATCAGAGCTCCTCCCAGGGAGGAAGAAGTTTGGGCGGGGGGGCGGGGGGGTGGTGGCGCTTAAAACCAAGTGCTTGGCTTTCAGTCAGGAATTTATGAATTTTACCTTGGTTCTGTGATTCTGTGAAGGAAAACAAGTTGACTGCTTTTCTCTGGGGAAGCTCATTGCCCCAGTACTGCCTGTGAGACATGGCCTTCCCCCGCTGATGTCATTCCAGGCTCGAGGTCAGCAGTGAGGCAAAACAGCTCCCTCCAAACTCTCTTTATCAGAAGGTCTGTGCCTGGAAGGGCCAGTGGTCACACTTCCAGCGAGAGCAATAATCACTCTGGAGAAGTGCAAATATACATATAGATCTATTTTTCCCCCCTAAAAAACCGCTGCTTTAAATTTTTTGGAAATGGTCCAACACTATTTAAATCCTGGGTCAGGTGGCTGTGTGGGGACAACCTTCACTATGGGTGAATCTGTGGGCTGATAAACACAATAGAAGGGGTCAAGAGGATGTCAGCCTGTGTGTGTGTGTGTGTGTGTGTGTGTGTGTGTGTGGTAACAGCTTTATTGAGCTCTGATTCACATGCCACACAATTCACCCATTTAAACTGTACAATTCAATATTTTTTAGTACATTCATAGACAACAATCACCACAATCAATTCTAGAATATTTTCATGTTCATCATTCCAAAAAGAAACTCCATACCTTTTATTTAATCTTATTTTTGGTATTTTTAAAAAGATTTATTTATTTATTTGAGAGAGAGAGAGCACAAGACGGGGAAGGGACAGGTGAGGGAGAGAGAATCTCAAGCAGACTCCCCACTGAGCGTGGGGTTTGATCCCACGACCCCAAGATCATGACCTGAGCCAAAATCAAGAGTAGGACACCCAACCGACTGAGGCACCAAGACACCCTAAAACTCCGTACCTTTTAGATATCATCCCCTCAGCCCTAAGCAACCGCCACTCTACTTTTTGTCTCTTATAGATGTGTTTTATTGCCAGCAGACAAGAGTCCGAAAAAAATGGAGAGAAATCATTTTGTCCAATGTGAAACATAAGGTGTAGTGTGGATTATTGTCATGAAATGTTCTCCACAGCATGTGTGTGCTTTCTGACATATACACTTTTATCAAGTGAGCTGTAGTTTTGTCAAAAGTCTATTATGATTGATCTTTGTTGTCTGGGAAGGTGTTGGGTGTAGGAAGGATGTGTAGGGGGCTGACCTTGGCTGGGGTGGGTTTGGGGGCATGGTGTCGTGGTGGAGGTTGTGGAGACAGACCAGAGAGCTTGGTGTGGACAGGGAGAAGTTGACTTCCCAGTCTGGGTGGTGACCTGATTTGCCAAGATCTTGGAGTGAGTCCAGAGTGACCTGACCACAGATCTCACTCAAGGGACCCAGGGCTCCTTCTGAGTCAGCTATGTTGAATCTTGGCTCCAGATCAGGGCCAGCTGAGGAAGGATGACGAGGATTGGGGTTCAAGGTTAAATTCCTTTGTTTCAAGTTTCTTCAAGGCCTGGGGGGTGAAGGTCTTCTCATTCCTCCTCTTCCTCCTCTGGACTTCCCATCTATCATCAGCCAGGTGCCTACGCTCTGCAAGTCTGCAGTGATTGCTGGGTTGGCCTCATACAGGACAGGCTGTGGGGAGGAAATGGCTAGGCCTCTCCAAATGGCCACTCTTGATTTGGGCCTCTGTGGCTCTTTGGGTCTCAAGGCCTGGCTTCAGGCCTGCCTCTGTTCCTGCTTTGCTCTAGTGACTCAGGACAGATCTCTGCCCCTTTCGGGATCTCAGTATTCTCATCTATATAATGGGAGACCGAATAAGTGATACCCAAGGGCCTTTCCATGTCTCTCAGCCTGTGAGAACTAGCTCAGTTTAGGGGAATTGGTCATTGGCTTATAGTATGCAGAGTGTTCATTATTTGTCCTCCTTTGGTACCCTCAGGCCTTCTCAACAGCATGGCAAGGGGACTGAGAGCCGAGGCCTGGGAGAGGGACCACCTGGGACTTTTTTTTTTAACTAGGCTCCACACCCAACATGGGGCTTGAACTTACCATCCTGAGATCAAGAGTCGCATGCTCCACTGACTGAGCCAGCCAGGAGCCCCAAGGGACCACCTCGGTTTTAATCCTAGATCTGTCACTGGTTAGTTCTGTGACTCCAGGCAAAATGCCCATCCTGTCTACACCTTGGTTTCCTCATTTCTGAAACAGGGAAAGTATTAGGACCTACCTCATGGCAGGGTGACGATTAAGTGGAATAATGCATGTACAGTCTCTTGCACATAGGAAATGTCCATTCTGTTCTAGGATGTGGACATGGAAAGTCATGGGGCTTGCCCAGCGACAGAAATGGAAAACCAGGATCTTCTCAATGTTCCTAAATCCAGATGCTTGGGAGCCAGGTGGCCTGGAGCGCGCTTCTCTACTTCTGTTGGGTGCTGGTCTGGTTTGCCCCATTTTGGCAGTGTGTTGAAGGGGGCTGGGGGATTCTAGAGCAGTAGGCCAGGAGGCTGGCCTGAGCGAGGGATGCGGGTGGCCTGTGGACTGAGCTTCAGACATTGGACAAGGCCGTAGCCTGCTCACTGGGGGCCAAGTTCTTCACTCTTATCGGGGTGCAGTGTGTTGAGGGCGGGGCCCCAGCTGGAGACACAATGCCCATTTTCCTTCTGTTTCTCCCCTCCCTCATCCCGAGCCCTGCTCATCATTGCCAGGCATGGTGTGACCTAGAAAGAACTTTTTGTGGAGCTGATTGCCCTCCTGTCCCTGCTGGCCTTGCCCCCACTCCCTCAGTCCCCTTCCACCCAGGCTCTGGGCCTGCTCACGTGCTCTCCTGGCCCTGTCTCCTACCTGGCCTCTCCTTCTCTGTGCACAGGCCCCTCTGATTTTGCCCAGGAAGATGGAAATAAAAGGCATCCTGACTCGACCTCTCTGCCCCATCTGGGTACTGTCCAGTTTCCTTCCCCCCATCCCCGTGTCCTCCTGGGGGAAGTCCACAGCCAGGATCCATGGAGTGCAAGATCTGTGCACAGGGTTCCAAGGACAGTGTCCTCCGACTTCCAGGGACCTCTCGGATAACTCATTGGGCAGAGGTGAACTCTCAGAGAAGATGCATCAGTGTCTCAGGACCTCCAACTTGTAAGAGGCCGGTTTCCTTCCCAGGCCGTGATCTAAGTCCTGTTCCGTGTCTCGTTTCTTCTATGGAATTGCTCCTTCGACAGCTGCCTTGGGGAGGAGGGCGTGGGCAAGAGACCAGCTGGCTGTTGCTGGTGCCCTCAGCCTTGGTGGAGCAGTTCAGTGTGCAGAACACAGATGACACGGAAGCTCATGAGAGTGAGAAGGGCCAATGCCGTCTGACCCAGCGCCATGGCCTCTCCCTCGGAGGCTTTCAGAAGCTTATCTGCTCTCCTCTTGAAATTTGGCCCTCTCCTGGTCCTCGCCAGCCCCTGTAAGTGCTCCTTCTTTGTCCTCGAAGGAGTCTCATCTTCTCCCGCTCCCACCTGTGGGGGCCACTGAGCCCCAGCCTACAAATCCTGCTTCATCCTTCCCCTCAGAGGCCAGAAGCCTCCTAGCGTCCTCAATTTCGGGCTGCTTCCCTGGACTGTGCCCTCCCCAAGGCCAGAGCCCATGTGTCCCTCCCCTCTATGCCATCCCCTAGCCCAGTGCCTAGAATAGAGATAAAAAAGGCTGCGGGTGTGGGAATAAATCAATACACCTGTCCCCCCACCCCTTGGTGGTTACCCAGCACGGTCTGGCTCTTCCTAACCACCCAAGGTGACCTCAGAACCTTAGAGTTTTGAACATAAAAGAATGAGGCAGAGATAAGCACAATCATAGAATGTGATGCGGCTTTTCCAAGAGATAGTTCAGGAGCATTTCATAATAAGAAAAATGCTTATGACAATTTGGGTGAAAACGCAGTAGTGCACAAAATTGCATGAACCCGATGACCTTGGCTGTGTGCACAGACCGCCTGAAGGGCTTCTGGGTCAACATGGTGAGGTCTGCTCTCTGGATTCATTGAACCAGGAAGGCTCTTGCCCTGGGGACGTTAGCCATAGCGAGGCAAGTGAGGGGTCCCATACTGAAAATGTAGATTGTTCCTCAGGGAAGATGAGCAGCCGATGTGAAAAGTCAGGTAGCTGCTGACCTTGGAGATCTGTCAGAGTCCTCCCTGATGAAACCCTGCACTGCCCCCACACCTGGACAAGTCCCGCCAACATGCTCCAAGCTGGCCAGCCTCTTGGGTTCTGACTCCTAAATTTGGCAGGACGTCTAGTGGACTGCCCCAAATCTGTAGACACTTATGGAAACTTCTAACATGAAAGGCAGGAACCAAAACAAACAGAAAAAGGAACTCAGAGGAACAGGGACAACATAGAGAGCAAAAGAAAACAAGCAAAACCACCCAAAGAACCCAAACAACTAAATAACTGTGTGATTAATATCTTGGAGAATTTTAAGGAGCCATTGTGTCTATATTGTGTCCATATCCAGATACAGGAAGGGGCCTGAGGAAATTAAAAAAGAAAACCGTGGAAATAAAAATTGCAATAGGTTGGAAGCGGAAGTAGGGAATCTCTCAGTAGGTGGGATGAGAAGACAATGTAATACGGGAGATAAAGAAAAAAATCAGTACCAGATAGAGCCAGGAGATTCCTAGATGAAAAATAAGAGTTCCAGAAATAGAGAAAAGAGGAAGTGGAGGGAGAAATTATGAAATAAATTATACAAAAAAGTGTCCAGAAATTTGAGGACTTGAGTTTCCAGATGAGAAGGTCTTACCAAGTACCCAGCCCAAGAACTGATATGGCAAGTTGGCACTGTGAAATTTGAAGCAGCCAAAAGGCAGAGCAGGTCCTAAGAGTGACTGGAGGTGGGGGGAAAAGGACAAATGCAAGGAAGAGTTCAGGAATCAGAAAGCCTTTGGATTTCTCAACAGAAGTTCCACAAAGTGGAAGACCATGGAGCTATGCTTTCAAATATTATCATTATTTTTATTAATCAAAAATTATTCCCAACCTAGGGGCGCCTGGATGGCTCAGTCGGTTGAGCATCTGACTCTTTGTTTTGGCTCAGGTCATGATGTCACAATTGTGAGATCGAGCCCGGAGTCAGGCTCTGCACTCAGTGGGGAGTCTGCTTGAGATTCTCTCTCCCTCTGCCCCACCCCCACCCCTCTCTCTCAGATAAATAAATAAATCTTTAAAAAAATTATTCCCGACAGACGCCTAGAAGCAAACACCATGTGAAGGCTGGGGATAAGAGTGGCAGCTGAGGAAAGAAAGGCCTGAAACGGAAAGCGACCGCCGAAGAACCTCAGGAGGCTGCAGTCGCTGAGGATGGAGCAATGGAAAGCGGGGTCCAACCCCCGAAAGCGGCCACCTTCCCCCCGGGCTTCAGCATTTTGGAAATTAAGAAAAAACAACGGCGACACTTAATGTCCAAGTGGTGGAAACAGTGTAAGAAAAAGCTGGCAAGTAAGAAAAAACTTAGGAGAGAGAAACTCTTGGTGATAAGGCTCCACCAAAGCCTATTCCAAAGACCATTGACAACCAGAGAGTATATGATGAAACTGCAGTAGACCCTAATGATGAAGAGGTTGCTTATGATGAAGCTACAGATGAATTTGCTTCTTACTTCAACAAACTTCTCCTAAGATTCTCATCACAACATCAGATAGACCTCATGGGAGAACAGTACAACTCTGTGAACAGCTCTCCACAGTTATACCAAACTCACATGTTTATTACAGAAGAGGACTGGCTCTGAAAAAAATTATTCCACAGCGCATTTCAAGAGATTTCACAGATCTGATCATTATTAATGAAGATCGTAAAACACCAAATGGATTAATTCTAAGTCACTTGCCAAATGGCCCAACTGCTCATTTTAAAATGACCAGTGTTTGTTTGTGTAAAGAAGTTAAGAGAAGAGGCAAGGACCCTACAGAACACATACCTGAAATAATTTTGAATAACTTTACAATAAGACTGAGTCATTCTGTTGGACATATGTTTGCATCTCTCTTTCCCCATAATCCTGTTTATTGGGAGGCAAGTTGCCACATTCCACGATCAATGGGACTATATCTCCCTCAGATTTCATAGGTATATATTCAAGAGTAAAAAGAAAGTGGGAATTCAGGAACTTGGACCACGTTTTATTTTTTTATTTTATTTTTTTTCTTTTATTATTATTATTTTTTTTTGCAGAAAAGTATCCCTTTGTCACATTTTTTTTTTTAATTTTATTATGTTATGTTGGTCACCATACAATACATCATTGGTTTTTGATATGGTGATCCACGATCCATTGTTTTCGTATAACACCCAGTGCTCCATGCAGTACGTGCCCTCCTTTATACCCATCACCGGGCTAACCAATCCCCCCTCCCCCCTCCCCTCTAAAACCCTCTTTGTTTCTCAGAGTCCATAGTCTCTCATGGTTCATCTCTCCCTCCCAATTCCCCCCCGCATTTTTCCCTTCCTTCTCCTGATGTCCTCCATGTTATTCCTTATGTTCCACAAGTAAGTGAAACCATATGATAATTGACTTTCTCTGCTTGACTTATTTCACTTAGCATAATCTCCTCCAGTCC
>NW_028021102.1:0-672 GCF_054177405.1 Leptonychotes weddellii
CCCACTTATCATTTACGGAGCGTTATAGGAGAAGAGAGGGCTATTCCCTTCCTTGGGTTTGGTGGGTTTGTTGAAGAGCTCCGCGGGGTGACTCGGGTCCCCCTTGGGGCCACGCGCTCCAGCGCCCCGCGCCTGCGCGCTGACCGCCTGCGGCTCCCGCGGGGCCCGGTAGGTGGCGCTGCGGGCCCTGCGCCGCCGCGGCCGCAGCACGGCTGGGAGTCCCGGCCCCCGGCCCCGTGACGGGTGGTCGGGGTGGCTTCCGAGGGCCACATGAGGAGCCCCATTTGAACACTGTTGGGGAGGTTTGAAGCCTCTCAAACCGATGTGCATCCTGTTGCTTTGACTTCTACTGCCACTATTACCGGTAGCAACATCACCACCGCCACCCAACACGTTTGGGGTTCAAGTTCAGGTTCTACAACTGTGTAGCTGCGGGATCCAGGGGAGCCAGCTCACTGCTCTGAGCCTCAGTTTCTGCATCTGTAAAATGGGACAGGATCACCTCCACCTAGCAGGAGCCCATAAAATCATGTGTGTCGAGTGCCAGACATGTTCAAGAAAGGGCCTTTAGTAATTTATTACGAGGCTATAGCCTCCCAGGATTTGAACACAATAGCATTATGAATACAAATCACGGCCTCCTGAAGGGGCATCCCAGCCCCTCATGCAGTT
>NW_028021103.1:0-672 GCF_054177405.1 Leptonychotes weddellii
TAGGGGCGGGGCCGGGCGCTCTAGGGGACGCCCAGGGGGTGGGGCGGCGGCCGGTCTACGTGTTGCTCGTGTGAGGGGGCGGGCCCGGCGGATGCGCCTGGGGTTAAGGAGGAGAGTGCGCAGGCGCGGGGGGCGAGGGATGCTGCGCAGCTATTAGAGTGGGCGCCGCCGGGAGGCGAGCCCTGGGGCCTGAGGTGAGTGTGGGCGCTTGTCTGTGAGATGGTGGGGAAGTGCGGCGGCGCGGGGTCGAGGCGGTGCGAGGTCGTGACGCGGAGTGGGGTCTGGGCCCGGGACGGTGGGGGTCCTGAGGCGGAGCTCGGGGTGCGCGCCCGGGGCTGCGAGTGCCGTGGAGGCCTGGGACTGTTCGGGACGCGTGTGGCGTCGCGTGCTGTGGGATGAGGTGGCGGCTGTGTGTGTGGGACGGGCGGCAGGTGGGGGGACGGGCGCGTGTCCCAGGACCGTGTAGTTCTCCCCGTGCGCGCGGGGCGTTTGGGGGAGGGGAGCGGGCGCTGGTGGGCGCACGCAGCGGGAGTGTGCAGGCGGCACTGAGGCTTCTGTCGGTGCAGCGCATTCGTGTGTGCGCCTCAGACCGGTGGGGCCGGTGCTCACCGTGCGGGGTTGCGCTGGGTGACTGCGACCGAGCGAGCGTGTCTGCTCCTGCTGCGCTGGCGT
>NW_028021104.1:0-672 GCF_054177405.1 Leptonychotes weddellii
TCCCCTTTCAACTGGAGCCTGAAAGGATATAGACTCGTACTCTTCAAATTCACAGCCGGCCCGGAGGCCTTCTAACCCTCCCAGGTCACTGCAGAGAAGTTCTCTCCATCACATGGAGGCAGCCCAGGCCACTTTTGGACAGAAGGGGAGGGTGCTTATTTCTTTTGCCCACGAACATTTTGGAGCTCCTGCGTGCGTTGGGTTCTGCGTTGGGTTTCACGAGAGTTACAGACCATCCGTCAGGGCTGCCGCCTCCAGGGAGTACAAGAGCAACCGGGATGTCAGGTCCTGTCCACAGATCTCTGTAATGCAAGGAAAAAGGTGACAGAGTGAGGAAGGGATAGAGTGAAACTGGCAAGGTACTCTGAGCTGCTGCCTCCAGATCATACACAGTAATGTTAGTCTTCACCCAAGGTCTCTTGAGCTGGAAGGGGACTTCTGTCACACATGGATAGCAACAGCCTGAAGACCCTCTCCAGGCATTCAGACGGCCCCTTCAGAGTCCCAGGGCGTAGCAGCCCTACCCAGTTCTCTCCCTCCTCCTTCCACCACCGTCTGGGGATAGAGGACTAGAGAAGCTGGTTGGGGTGGCAGAGGGAGTCAGAAAGCTGGAAATTTCAGACTCCATTGACACCAGCTTTGTGACTTGGCAGCAAGTTCCTTTACTTTTCT
>NW_028021105.1:0-672 GCF_054177405.1 Leptonychotes weddellii
GGGAAGGGATGGAGGGGGGACAGATGGAGCGGGAAGGGATGGAGACGGAAGGGAGGACAGGGAGCAGGAGACATTGCCATAATGAATCCTAGAATCCACTTGAAGATGCTAGAACCTAATGTAGCAAGAAGAAAGTATGGTTTTGTTAGTTTTTTAAGGATTTTATTTATTTGACAGAGGGAGAGAGAGAGAGTACAAGCAGGGGGAGCGGCAGGCAGAGGGAGAGGGAGACGCAGGACGCTGGGATCATGACCTGAGCCAAAAGGAAGATGCTTAACCGACTGAGCCACCCAGGCGCCCCAAGAGAAAAGTGTTTCTAGTGCAGTCTGTAGCTGTTAGATAAAGTGAAGACTTTTTATTAAATTTAGGAGCCAAACCTTTTATCCAAACAAATTTTACCATTTCTTTTTATATAAAAGTTCAGGAAAATAGAAGTATTTGGCTAAATTAGACTTCAAAATTTCAAAATATAAATTCTTTAGTATTTTATCCAAATTGAAGTATCTGATGTGATATAAACTTGAGAGTATATAATAACATACACTTTTAAAGTCCAACTAGCAAACATTTTAGTCTGTATTAAAATACGAAGATTTCAGATAAAAGAGAGACTTTCTAATAAACAATCTGTTCATAGTCTAATGGATTATAGTGCAATTTCAACTCAAGAAA
>NW_028021106.1:0-672 GCF_054177405.1 Leptonychotes weddellii
CTTGCCTGTTCGCCTCTGTTTTCTCTCCGGGACCACTGCTGCCTCCAGGGCAGCAACATCTCCGACTTGTGCTCAGGGCTTGGTCCCCAGCACAGCGCCGGGCACACAGGCGAGGAAAGTGACCATGGATGCTCGTGGAATGCATGCAAGCCTGAGATGCTCTCCCTCCCTCAGGGACAAGTTTTGGGTTTTTTTTTTTTTTCTTTTTCCAAGATCTTCCAGAAAAAGCAGAACCTTTGGCCAGACAGCGCCAAGTGTGTCACAAAGTTCTGCTTTCACTGTGTGTTAAGTGGAAATGATTAGGCAAGCGAGTAGTAAGAGATTCCTCTCTGCGTTTCCTCTGTGTTGGGAGGTCCTGCCTGGGCCTCTGCACACTCAGACCAACCGTAAAAACTGCCATGATTTGCACTGATAACCCCAGGATGCCTCACTTATCTGTCATCGGGGCTTATCCACAGAGAATGCTGCTAAAAGGGCCACTTCCTGCACACATATGTTGGTGTGAAGATGCTGGGGTGTATATGTGTGTGTGCGTGCATCCGCACACGCGTGTGTGTGTTTGGGACTGACTTGAAGGAGTCAGTGTTGATAAAAGTTTGATGGTGCTTGTTTCAAGTGCCTGTGGCTAACCAAGTGCTGCCCTTGGGGGGTGAAGTCTGCACTAGGGTCACA
>NW_028021107.1:0-672 GCF_054177405.1 Leptonychotes weddellii
GAACAAAAATACAAATCCTCCTGAAGCTGCAATTATTTTAAGAGGCAAAGAGAACTCATTATGTAAAAACTTGCTAATAAACAGTTAAATAAAAACATAACATAAAATCATATACCACACTAAGATCAAATCGCTGTCATATTAAACATGTAAAAAATGGAGCTTTGCACAGTGGCAGTATTGTAGCCAATGAGGTTTATCCGAGGCGCAATTATTGCTAATTGAAAACTTAAACATGTAAAAAATGGGATTAACTTATTTATTTAAAATGTATTTCGGATATGATCACAAAGCAAAGCTAAACCCTAAGTTATATAAAACAATAAACAAAGTGGTTCAGAAAAATTTTAAAGAAAAGGATGGGCAAAGGTATAATAGGAAAATGCAAACAACAAATAAGCAGAGGACATAGCCTAAATATCACACAAGATTAAGTTCAGAGGATAAGGCATTAAACAATACAAAGAAAGACACTGTTTACAAGGCTAATGGGTACAACTTGCAATGAATATATTAACACTTATGAATACTTATGCAACAAGGAACATAGAAGCAACAAAAAATAGTAATTATAGCACTTAACAAGGAGAAATAGCTTTAAAAAAACAGATTGGTGGTAGGAAGATTCTAATTCCTCTCAATCTATAACAGGTCCAGTAAATAAGAATATTA
>NW_028021108.1:0-672 GCF_054177405.1 Leptonychotes weddellii
TAATTTCAATGTTTTACAATATTATTGTAAATGACATTTGTTTTTTAATTGATGATGGGTGGTGATATATAGAGACAATTAATGTGTGTATATTTATTTGTACCAGTGACCTTGCTTTACTTATTTATTAATTCTAATTCTATATTCTTTTGGATTTTCATCTTCCAAAGTCATGTTATCTGTGATGTTACTTTTATACATCCTATACCAATCTTTATACAATTTATTTCTCTATAATATATACATTTTTCCATTGGCAAAGGCATGTAGTACAATGTTCAACAGAAGTGGCCACAGAAACATTTTTTAACTTTGTTCCCAAAAC
Organism: Leptonychotes weddellii; assembly: GCF_054177405.1. NCBI lineage: Eukaryota > Metazoa > Chordata > Mammalia > Carnivora > Phocidae > Leptonychotes > Leptonychotes weddellii. Next base: position 326 of record NW_028021108.1, read on the forward strand.
TAGAGGAAAAACATTCAATATTTTGCCACTAAGTTTGTTGCACAAAAATTGCTTTTACTTTTTTTGAAATACTAATTATTAGATTAAGGAAATTCTATTATATTTCATTTAGTTAGAATTTTCAATATCATTGAGTATAAAATTTTATATTTTTATATCAATTGAGATGATTATAATTTTTTATTTTCCCCCTTTGTCTGCTAATATGGAGTGCACTGTTTTTCAAATATCAATTCAACTATTATTTAACCTTTCTTGTAATTTTCTTAGAAAATTTTCATTTTGAAGATATTCTGGGCTCATAAAATGAGAAGTGATCTTTCATTTACTTTTTTCTGAAAAACTTG
>NW_028021109.1:0-672 GCF_054177405.1 Leptonychotes weddellii
GAAAACAATGGATCATGGATCACCACATCAAAAACCAATGATGTATTGTATGGTGACTAACATAACATAATAAAATTAAAAAAAAAAAAAAGAAGAAAGTGCATCTCCTGTAATTCCCACTACTCCTCTCGCATTTCCCCAGACTCCTCCCCAAAAGTGCCTAATTGGTTTTACCCAATTCTGCACTAGGAAGAACATCACTAATTCATCCTCTTTCATCCTTATGTGTTCATATGTGAGGGTTTTAATGGATAACACCTCCCAAAAGTTGTTTTGTTTGTTTGTTTATTGCCACATTCACCCGTTTTGCCCACAGCCAACTGCCTCTGGCAACCAGAACTAATCTGTTCTCTGTATTTATGAGTTCGTTTGTGTTTTTTTTTAGATTCTGCATATAAGTGAGATCCTACAGTATTTGTCTTTCTCTGCCTGACTTATTTCACTTAGTATAAGACCCTCAAGTTCCATACACATTGTAACAAATGGCAAGATTTCCTTCTTTTTGATGACTGAATAGTATTCCAATATACACATAATTTTTCAAATGACTGAATAGTATTTCATTATATATATGTATAATCACATTTTCTTTATCCCTTTATTTTTTGGTGGACGCTTAGGTTGCTTCCATGTCTTGTGTATTGTAAATAATGCTGCAAGAACATTGCATGT
>NW_028021110.1:0-672 GCF_054177405.1 Leptonychotes weddellii
TTATAACTAAACAGAAAATATCAGACCGTCTCATGCATAGTAGAGGCAAATTCTGTCATGAACTATCATACAACTATATTTACAGCTATATCTATATATTCACTCATATGCTACAGATATATTTTTATGTGTGTATTGGATTACAGCCAGTGATTTATCGATAAATGTTTAACAATGAGCTCTTTAAGAAAATGTATAAGTATATATGTGCATAGGTTTATCATAAAGTTTTCTTAATACAAAGTGTGTAGCACAGATTTTTACAAATAATAAAATGCACAAATATTCTTTACTGTAAATTTCAGGTAGTAAATTGATTCTCACAGAATGCTTTCACTGATTTTTGCTGGACTCTTGTATCTATAAACAACTTACAGTTTCAGTTCAACCATACTTGAAAAATGGAGTCACATCTCAATCTAGACGATCCACAAACCAGATAAAGCCCTGATTTATAGTAATGGCCAGTTCCACTGGTGTAAAAACTTCCACATGGCTGGTTTCACGCTATCAGTGTGATGTTGCTGAAGGCACAGTTGGGAAAATTGCACTGTAACGTACCATGCAGATACAATGGATGTTAAGTGATCCCAAGAGCATAGGTAAATAAGGACATAGAGTAAAATAATTAGGAAATAATGAGTTCTGGGGCGCCTGGGTGGCTCAGTTGGT
>NW_028021111.1:0-672 GCF_054177405.1 Leptonychotes weddellii
TAAATATCCAGCAGTGAATTATTAGATCATATGATAGTTCTATTTTTAATTTTTTGAGGAACTTCATACTGTTTTCCACAGTGGCTATACCAATTTACAGTCTTACCAACATTGTACGTGGGTTCCCATTTCTCTGCATCCTTGCCAACACCTGTTATTTCTTACCGTTTTTATTCTAGCCAGGTGATATCTCATTGTGGTTTTGATTTGCATTTCCCTGATGAGTGATGTTGAGTATTGTTTCATGTGTCTGTTGGCCATCTACATGTCTTCTTTGGGATAAGCGCACATTTTAATCAGATTATTATTGAGTTTCTTTGCTGTTGACTTGTGTAAGTTCTTTATATATTTTGAATATTAACTTCTTATTGGATATATAATTGTAAATATCTTCTCCCATTCAGTACGTTGCCTTTTTTATTTTGTTAATGGTCTCCTTCACTGTGCAAAAGTGTTTTTTTTGGGGGGGGTAGTCCCAATAGTTTATTTTTGCTTTTGTTTCCCTTGCTGGAGGATACATATCTAGAAAAACGTAAATGTTGCATCTCTCTGGCCTTTCTTCCATTTCCTTCTGACTCCTTTGCCTCCTACTTCCACTTTTAAGGATCCTTGAGATTCCATTAAACCCACCTGTATAATCCAGAATGCGCTTTCTACCTCTAGGGTCTTAAT
>NW_028021112.1:0-11024 GCF_054177405.1 Leptonychotes weddellii
AATTCACATTCAAATATGAAATAGCTCTATTTATTTAGTAAAAGAAAAATAACAGAAAAATAGAGAACAATTAAATCAACACCAATATGCAGGTTTGAAATATCACACTTGCATTGGAAATGTAGCTGACATTTGGGAAATTTATATAGAATTCACACTGCTGCATCTTAATAAAATATAAATAACTCTGACAATTTAACTCCAATGTATTTTGTGATTATGCAAACGAATGTATATAAGTGTATTAGACAGGTTTATTTTTCTTGGAATCTGGTTTCTAATTTATGCATCATAAAAATGATTTTGGCCATAAAAATCACTGTTAGTTAGTTTTAAAAAGAATGTTGAAGGAAAAACTATGTAATATTATTACCCAAAATATAGGCGCTAACCATATTTAATCAAGTACACTATTTTAATGCACAGCTAATATTCCACTGAGAAAATTGTAGAAGTTCAAGATTCATTTTATGCTGAAAAGAATAAAACATCAAGAGTCTAGCTAAAGAAAAGGGACAGGAGGTAAAACCAGTGTGTTACCATCCAGAAATTTTTCAAGTTCATCAATTGATTTTCAATTTCTTTCCTATAATGAATCAGAAGTATTCCTATAAAACACACACACAAAGTTTCTAAGATGAAAATTAGATTCCTTAATATATTGACTAGAGGCTAAAATTATGTAAATATCACATAATTGAAAAATTAATATACAATTGAAAAATTAATCTTTGTCTAACATGTTTTTAAAATTAAAAACAAAGTATATCATTGGAGAAATATACAGTGTCTTAATATTATAATCAATAAAATACTATTTACACCACGATCAAGATATATAAACTTAAAATAAGTACATTATGACCTAATTCTATTTATATCATGAATAAAAGCTCATTGTTTGTTACTGATTTAGTATGAAAATAAGAGCTTTGCTACACAGGGAGAAAGTCTCAAGAATTTTTTCCTAAAAAAAAAAAAAAGAGTACTATGAGCCATCCAGAAAAGATTTTTCTTCCTTTTCTTCTCAAATGAGAAATCCAATTTCTCATTGAATTCTAAAGAAATTTCCCATTGAATTACTAAACTAACTCCAAAGTAGGCCTAAGAGAATATCAGTAAAGCACTTGCATTTCAGGTAGAAATAAATTTTAAAAGGATTCTAACTTTTATAATTTTAATCACTAACAGTAAATGTATAATCAAGTAACATACCAGTGTTCAAGTGACATGCCCTTTAAAATCAATGATGTTTTGTTATATATTTTGACATTATGTCTGCGAGAAACTCTGGAACCATAATTCTAACATTACACCAATTATATATATACTTTATTCCACAGGTGAAATCACAGATATTGTGGGGTTCTAAAAACCATTTAGCAGCTTTCTAGGGCAGATTCAACTTTAAAGGGAGACTTTGAGAGTCAAAATATGGTGTCATCTTAGTCATATATAAACCTCAAATGAAATTCCAATACAAAATGAGCTTTCAGTGAACATTTTCCAAAGCAAAACAAAATTCTGATGTGTGTTACTTGATAAAGTTAATACAAAAGCATTTCTGAAAAAAATGTTTTCTAATAGCAGTTTTGGAAATACTGCCCCATTGCTTCTAAATTCAAGGCATTGTAAATATTTGGGAGGTGCAGTTTTAAACATTGTCCTACTCAAAATCCTGGAGTTGTTCAGATGTGAGATTGAGATGTTTTATAAAATCAGGAATCAAGTAGGAGACCTCCATTACTTCAGAAGTGAATTTGGGATCCAATTTGAAGATTTAAAGTTCAACTTGATAGATTGTCAAGGACACATGGAAGTGAATTCTCATTCAAACAAGTGATTATGTATTGTTTCAAAAAATTCCACATTTTAATCCAGACTCCGCCACTTAAGTGTTGTGACTTTGAGCAAGTTACATGACTTCTTGTACCTGTTTTCCCACTGAAAATAAGGACAATCAGTCCCTCATAACCCACTGTGGATGAAAGGTCTGAGATAAGCACTAATTCTATGGCAAATTTCCTCATTTCACTGTGCTGGGTGGTTCCAACCACACAAAATTTGTGTTTCTCTAATAATGTTCTAATTGCTGTTCCACTTCCCCACAGATAGAAGCCTTGATGCAGACATTTCTCCCAAGCCCACAATTTTCCTTCCTTCAATTGCTGAAAGAAGACTCCATAAGGCTGGAACATATCTTTGTCTTCTTGAGGACTTTTTCCCTGATGTTATTAAGATAGATTGGAAAGAAAAGGATGACGAAACAATTCTCAAATCGCAGCAGGGAGACACCATGAAGACTAATGACACATACATGAAATTCAGCTGGCTGACCGTGAGTGGAGTGTCAATGGATAAAGGACACAAATGTATCGTCAAACACGAGTGGAATAAAGGAGGAGTTGATCAAGAGATTCTATTTCCTTCACAGAAAAACAGTATGTACATGTATATATGAATGCAACTTTCCAGTACCTTTTTCTTCCCAAAGGAAATATTCCACCTTTTCTGTCAAATACTAATGAAAAGAAACAAATAGAAACCTTTCATTGATGTTTTTACCTTTAACGGTAGCATAAATGTCCTGCTATTTTCCCATAGAATTGAAGTAAAATGGACTTTGGAACATACAGAGAAAAAGAAAAAGACAAATTCACTTAGTCTTTCTTGCCTCAGTTTCATCATCCAAAATATGAAGGTCACAGTGATGTTTTTTGGGGATCATTGTACGAATTAAATGAAACAATACACATGAAAGCACCTAGCAACCTCGCACATCATAAATGCTCAAGAACCACCTTTGATGATCTTACTTTGTCAGGAAATAAGAACAATTATACATCTTTCAGGAATGTTCTATTCAGCAGTCAAAGTCCTTCTCACTTCAGTCTTGCTCTACACAAAGTATAACCCATAAACAATGAGATAGAGGCTACAATAATTTGGTCACTATGGTTTTAGTATGGTCTTAGATTTCTCAGATTTGAATTTTATATACCACTCTAAGGTGAAGTTTGGTAAATAAAGATTGGGTGAAGCTAATGTGTACAATCATTCTTCCATTCTACATAATGGATATATTCCTTACCATTGGTAAAGCTGCTCAGCAAACATTATTGCAGTCCTAGTGTGTGCCAGGCCTGGTAGAGATGCAGAACGAACTACTGCCCCAAGGAGGATCACTACAGTAGAGAGAATATACTTTTCCTAATCACTCAGGGTCACTTGTGATTCAGGCATGATTCAGGCATTGTGTCCCAAATTAACCTCATCGGGGCTTATGCTAGACATATTTAGACAGTGTGGCAGACAGCTGAAGGTGCCCTGGCCCGGCTGTGGTCCAGTAACTCACTAGATTCGGTCAAGTCCTGGCTTTAACTTCACAGACCAAGACCCCAGAGGGACCATGAGAAGGAACCAGTCTGTACTTTCCGTGCAGTTCACAAGCCCTTGGGAAGCAGCGGGAAACAAACACATAACAAAACATGCAAAGACCCTTGCAGTGTACCACTCTGAATTGCTGAAGTAAATCTTTATCCTCTTGGATCCTTAGTGTTTCCAGTGATCAAATTTAGAGTCAAAACTTATTTACCTTTCCTTTCTCCTGGCATGTGGTGAAGAGAAATTGTAATAATGCCAGTGAAAATGCTTGTTTCTGAAAACATGAGATGGACACATTTATTCATCTGTTTATTGTATTTATGTATATTTTCCTAATAACTGGTATAAGATTACAGACAGCCCTAATTTCTTATTTCTACCACTAAGAAACAGAGAGGAGGCAAATGAGAAAAACACAAATTTAATGTAACCACTGGGCTGAAGTCCTTTAGGTATTGATTTTTATAATGATCAAAGTAAAAATATATTATATTACATTCTGTGGTGATGATAATAGAAAAGAGAGATTTTTTTTTTTAAAGATTTTATTTATTTATTTGAGACAGAGAGAATGAGAGAGAGCACATGAGAGGGGGGAGGGTCAGAGGGAGAAGCAGGCTCCCTGCCGAGCAGGGAGCCCGATGCGGGACTTGATCCAGGGACTCCAGGATCATGACCTGAGCCGAAGGCAGTCGCTTAACCAACTGAGCCACCCAGGTGCCCAAAAAAGAGAGATGTTTTTATTCATGATGTATTTTACCTGGGAATTAATTTCTGAAAGGAATGTCTCCCAAGATCTTCTCATAGCAACAAAACTATTGAGGGCATTTCTGTTAATGCCTTTCCACAACAAATTTCTAATGCTGTTTCTTGTAAGTTTTTTGTTTGTTCTTTTTGTTTTTGATGAAAGCTAAAAATATATAGAACATGGAAGCCCAAATCCATGAAGTGATTTTGAAGAGATAAAACTATTCTGGTTCAAGTTTTCAACCAACCTGATTGAGAAAAAGAACCTAGGGTACACCCACAGATTTTAATTTGAGAGATTGTTACCTTAATGTTTTTCAATCAATCAGTGCATGGTGATTAGAGATTTTTATTTCTCTTTTAATGACTAAAACCACTATAGAAAAGAAAGGGAATTTTAAGACACTTTAAGTCAGTTCTTGAGAATATTTTAACACCAAACATGATTATATATACTTTTTTATTCTTGGGATTTACTCCAAAGCCTACAGCTCAGATTTATTTGTTAAGAGTGTACCAAAATAAGATTGTGTGGAGTGAACAATTTGCATAACAGAACCATATATGTATGGACAAGGACACATCAAGCAGAGAAAGGATAAACCAAAACATGTTGGGACTCTCTTCCTCCATCCAACAGTCAATGATCTTTTTAAGGATTTTTGTCTTTGTATGCATGTTGGGTTTTGTTTTTGTTGTTTTTTACATTGTAAAGAAGTACAACCCTCACCTCAGTTTTATATATTCAGAAAACTATGATTATTACTTGGCCCATCTTTTTATCCCTTGAAAGAAGTGGACTGAACTGTGAAACTTCTGTAACAGAAAGGTCATTTGTTAAGAATAATTAAGATACTGGAAGAGTTGATATCTGAGAGTCCACAATGGTGGACTTATTATCCATTTCTATGGATTGTTTTACAAGGTATTTTCCACATGCTCTAGCTCATCTAAACCCTCACAATGGTCCTTTGAGTGTTGGCTCTGCCAATCACTGGTATGACTCCCAGCAAGTTACTTAGACTCTCTAAACCTTATTTCTTCATGTCTAACATGAATACAGCACACTTCAGTGTCACTGGGGGATCAGATGACCTAATACATGTGAACATTTCACATAGTGCCTGGCACAGTAATAATCACTCAATAGGTATTGGCTTTCATTAGTATTGTTCTCATGTCCACAAACACCACCACTCCAGAAAATCATGTGCAAGAGTTGGGGATATTGGGAACATGTGTGCTTTGGAAAGGTAGGACCTCTTTCTATTGCTTAGATGGGGAATTTACCTATTCCAGACTCCTTCCAAAATTTAACATTCTGCTGTGCACTCTAGGGTTGGATGAATTCATTTTGGTAGCAACCCTTCATGTCAGCAGTGGGTGCTGAGGACTGTACAGCAGCCAATGTTCCTGGTTATTTTTCCATTCAACAAGTATTTATAGAACACCTACTGTGCGGCAGGCACTATGCTGGGAGCTATGAGCACAGAAGGAAAACAAGATAGTCTTAGACATTACCCTCCAGTGGTGAGAAAAGAAGAAAAAAATGTATCATTCATGAACTTCAACATCTTCATGTGCAGAAATACAATATATGAATTGATCTACTGAATTACACACTCAGAACACTCAGTTCTGGAATTGTGGGCTCATATTAGTAATGACTCTCTCCTCTTGGTTGACAAATTCTATCTATCTGTCTATCTACCCATCCATCTCTCCACAACACAGACACCTGTCAAATAATGGATATGAATAATTGAATACTTGTCCTCATTTCTTCTAGAGCTTGCTGCTGTAAACTCCACAAAACCTTCTGTGAGATATAAAGATGGTAAGATTTTGTCTATGTTTGCCTTTATGTTATGCTATAGCACTTTTTCCTGCAGATAAATTTAACCTTTGAACTTCCCGGGCTTCAAGGAGAAACCTCAGAATGGCTGGATCTTGCAAAATAGACTGATATTTAAGTCAATCCATCATTTCTCAGGAGTCATCTTCACACAGTAAATGCAGGTTTGGGTGTGAGAGGACTATAAATTAGGGTTGCAGTGATGTGCTCTGAATTCTTTCAACAACGGACTTCATTTTTTCTGTAGCTTTTGTTTCTACTGACTGAGGAAAACATGATATCAAGTTGCTTCTCCTTGTTCTTGCTGGCGGTTAATAACATAAACCGACACTGAGAGCTTCTTGTACAGAAGGCGTTGTGCTGCACAGTGAGTGCATTCTGTTTAATTCCCTTAATACTCACTGTGAAGGAGTTTATTCCCATTTCACACATGAGGCAATGAGCTAAAATTAATTAAGTCCCTTGCACCACCACACAGTGAGATCAGGGGCTTCAACCCAGACCATCTGAATTAACAATTCATACACTTTACTCAGTTTTCTATTCTTCTATGTTTTTGTCATAAAGCAAGATATCCCAAAGCTAAGACCCTGAGACAGGTGCACACTTGGGGAGCGGGTATAAGTGCAGGATTTCAAATGCCACAGACTGGACATTAACCCCAGTCTTTTCATTATTAGCTACATGAATATGGGTACAGTAGTTACATTTTCTGAGCCAAGGCAGAAATAACACAAATAATGTCTCATTCAGTAATTGAAGACATAAGGTCACATATGTCTAACATAGGATATTTCACTTAGCTGACACATAAGTACTAGCTTCAGGACCTTTATTCCAACATATGTAACAAGAAAGTACAAAGACCATTGGCTCTAGCCCTGCTGATCTGCCCTCCATGTCCAATATCAAGGGGCCTCTAGACTTTAGCTAACATGTTACTCGACCAAGGACCCTTTGTCAAGGAATTACAAGCACAGCATCACTGATGTCCTTTTCCACACCAAGGGCTAATGATTCTGGAATTCTGACTCTTTGGAGATAAACACGTAAAAGAAATTTCCATAAGAACAGACTCAACCTGATGGTTCATTGAGTAGCCGATCTGGCCCACTATCATTGGCATTAATTATTTCTTGATATCATGTATTTCCTGCAAAACCTCAAAGGATAATAAATGCAATTATCCTATAACATCATAACTACAATAAAAGTATTCAAGAAAGACAAGGGAGCGAGTTTGACCTCTTAAAGTTGCAGAGAATTTGGATTTGCCCCTTTCTTTCACTTTTTTATTTTATTATTTTTTTAAGTTTTTATTTAAATTCCAGTTAGTTAACATACAGTGTGACATTAGTTTCAGGTATACAATATGGTGATTTAAACTTCCACTCATCACCACTAATGCCCTCTTTACTAAAACCTCCCACCCACCCTACCTTGAACACAAGCAAATTTCCATTGATTGTACCCTTGATAGGAATCTCAACAATGCACAAGATATAATGGCTAAGATGCTTCTAAATCAGCAATTCATCTTTATATTTATGCTTAACTCTTTGTTGTCAGGAGTATTTATTACACGTGAGGTACAGAAATACAGAGTAGGTAAGAATGTGTTCTTGAACATTATGTTGCTGGGATTAAAATCTTGCTGGTGGTATTTACTAACTGTATGACATCAGGCAAATCAATTCTCTGTCCTCAATTTATTTGTAAAATGGCAAAGAAAATAATAATCTCCTAGGTTATTGAAAAATTAAGATTAAAGTTTTGCACACAAACCTCTCAAATTAAATGTCTGCCATTTAGTTAGTGATTAAAGCATATTAGATATATTATTACTTACAGATGTGGTGGGGGTGAAGAAATGGTAAAAGCTAATTTTTAACCAATGCCTTTTCAGGTTGATTCATCAGCCTTACTTTTTAATACTTTAGAATGTTCTAAGTGAATTTCCCAGAGGTTGTTGATGGACTTGCCTGCAAGCTGGATTCTGAGTTATTTGGTGATGGTGGTGGTGGTAGTGTTTATAGACGTTTATTGTCTGGTTGGTGGTATAGACGTTTATTGTCAGGTTGTTTTGGTGTGGGGGCATCACTTCAACCTAGATCATCAGAAATGTGTAATGTCACCCCTTTCCCATTAATAAGTCCTAGCCCTTCAAAAGAACAGAAGGTGAAACTAATAAATGACTTGTTTTAGACACCCTGAAGCTGCAGCTCATGAACACCTCTGCCTACTACACCTACCTCCTACTTCTCCTCAAGAGCCTGATCTACTCCAGCATCATCGCCATCTGTCTGCTTGGGAGACCAGCATTTTGTGGCAACGGGAAGAGTTCCTAACACATGGTGGCACCAAGGGTCCACTTGTCTCTATTGTCTATTGTCCCTAAAGTTGTCTGCTGTGCATCTAGTGGGACTTTCTCTCTGAGTTTGGTATATTTCAGTTCAAATGTGTTTTTTTCTCTTGTGTCATTATTGCAGAACTGGTTAACAAACCACTGGGTAAAAAGAAACTTTCACTCCACAACAAGAACAAATTCTGCCATGACTCAGGGGTGGGGCCAGGGGACCATCCACAGGGGCTTCAGCACCACTCCCTCCTTAATGTCCACCAGCTCCTCAGCCACCTGGTACTCATGTCTCTGAGCACAGCCAACACACAACTTCCAGTTGCATCTCTTGGGGCTCTTTAACCAGATAATTGCTTCGAAGCCATTTATTTTACACATCCGGACTCCCATCTTTGCTACCTGAGTATTGTACTGCTTTATCATAATAAGCACAATAAAAACAATCAAAAGTCTACTTTTGCCTCTGTGTTCTTTCATTTGGTACAATCTAACTGAGAGTCCAAGGTAAGGGACAGCATGACAACTGAGCCCTCAAATTCAACACTAGTTGTAATATTGGTCAATTCCACACTTCTAATTCTTTCCCTGAGATAGTCCTTATGATGCCTTCTTTGGGGCACCAGCCTCAGGGCAGCCACAGCCAATGAAGGTGTCCAAGTTATTTCTCTTCCAAAGATTTCAGATTCAGATTCACTTGGTTTAAGATGCTCTGGTGACGACAGTATAACGTGTCGCATGACTTGCAGGTGTGTTCAGACCTATCCCAGTGTTTCACAGACACCATGTTCCTGACCTCACAAGAACCCCATGAGAGCCCCACTAACACCAGAAAGGTGGGGTGATGGAGGGGTTAAGTGCTTGAACTCTGAATCCCAAGGGCTTGAATCTATAGCTATATGAACTCTCTGTGCCATAATTTTATCATCTGTAAAATGAAGATACAGTGTGCTCTGTCTCCTGGAGTTGTGTAGATGTGATGATTTAATTTTGTTGGGTACATGCAAGTCCTCAACAGCATTAGCATTTGCTGTTGGCAGCTCTACCTAGAAATAATAGATAACACACTTGCTCACACACACTCACACACACCCTCAAGGTATGCAGTAAGATTTACATGCAACGCCATAGCACCATTCACCACAGTCCCAAATTAAGCCCAACACCTAAGAAGAAATTAAAAAAATAAAATAAATGATGTTGTATGATGGACTAGTATGCATTTACACAAAAATGTAGATTGTTGAAGAAATGGAAATTAATCAGAAAGTGATATTGAGGTGGCAGCTGCCTGGCTCAGTGGAAGGAATGAAGTGTAAGTTGTAAGGTGGTGCCCCACAGTGAGTGTAGAGATTACATAAATAAATAAAAACTTTTTTTAAAAAAAAGAAGGTGTTGTTGAAGAAATATCCATGGCAGGACCCTACTAAAATTGTTAGATTATACATTCACATGGTTCCAAAATCAAAACACTCCAAAAATTGAAACACCAAATCTTGCTCCAACAACTGTCTCTACCTGCCCAAAACTTACAGGTCACACTTTTGTTTCTTGCCCATCCTTCCAGTTTTTATTTAGGCAAATATGAATTTAGTTATAAAAAAATAAGTAAATACATATAGATCTAATTTCCTTCCTTCTAACACACAGGTAGTAATGACATACATTATTCTGCACTTCTCACTTATATAACCTTGTGCTGTTTTTATGTCATTATAAAAGAACACTTAGATAGCTGCAGAGTATTTCATTGGTGATTGTATATTTATAAGATACATTATAAGATCAGCTTCCTGTGGTAGACCAGTGGATTATTTCCAAGCTTTTACTATTATAAAATATGCTGAAATATAATATTGTTTTATATCAGTTCAGTTGTGGTTACTGGTCATTTTAACAGGTATTACCAACTTACCCCGCTAGAGATAGTACCATTGTACACTTTCTTCCATGATGTAGGTGAGTGTCAGGAAAGTGTTGTCAAACATCACTGATTTTCCTAATCTGACAGGTTAAAAATAGTATCTCATCATGCTCTAAATTTACTTTCATGAGGATAATCATCTTTTCATATACTGAGTCCATTTCTATTTCTCTTTTTTTGTGCGCAATATTTGTCCAGTCCTTTGACCATGATTTCTACAAGTAGTAATACTAACAAGTATGACACTCATTTATATATGTGTGTATATTTTTACCAACGTGAGTATAAAACAAAATGTTCAATGCATGGTTGGTCGGTAAAGAAATAAATGATTATTTTTCTCCTTTTCTAATGAATCTGTCTACAGTAGAAGTTTTTATATTTTAGCATAAAACAATGTCTCATTTAAAATGCAGAAGGATCTCAGCTGCAGCAACTTCTTCCTAGAAACATCACCAAAGGCAAGGGAACAGGGCAAAAATGAGCTATTGGGACTTCATCAAGATAAAAAGCTTTTGCACAGCAAAAGAAACAGTCAACAAAACCAAAAGACAACCAATGGAATGGGAGAAGATATTTGCAAATGACATATCAGATAAAGGGCTAGTATTCAAAATCTATAAAGAACTTATCAAACTCAACACCCAAAGAACAAAGAATCCAATCAAGAAATGGGCAGAAGACATGAACAGACGTTTTTCCAAAGAAGACATCCAAATGGCCAACAGACACATGAAAAATTGCTCAACATCGCTCGG
>NW_028021113.1:0-672 GCF_054177405.1 Leptonychotes weddellii
GTTTTTCAGGGGAGTTTGTGTGGAAGAGTCACACATGGGTCCGGGAGTTAATCTCAGAGAGGTGGAAGAATTTCACCAGCCCCGTGGATGCCGCATTCCGCCGTGGTCACAACAGTGTCTTCCTGATCAAGGTACTGCTGGGCCGAGGTCAGGGCTGGGCCAGGAAGTGCTGGAATGGACACTAGAGACCCTCCCTCAGGTGACCCTAACATGGACTCCTTACAGTAGTAGGTTCCAGGCTTCCTCCCCCTGTGCCTTCCTTTCCTGAAAAAGCTCAAGCTGAGGGAGTGTATGTGCATGTGGGCCTGGCAAGCACAGCACCCGGTGGCTATCCTTCGGGCCCAATCTTTGTCCAGACCTCTCTGCTACTCCTCATGCTGTTGGCCATCCTTTCCTTCCTGGTAATTTTTTCCCTTGGTCTCCATGACTCTGCCTCACGGACTCTTCATATGGTGACCAGGCTGTTCATAACAATGGCACCTGGCCGAGGGGTGAGGGGAAGATGAAGTCCAGCCTGCTGTGCTCACCAAGTCCCATGTCCTGGCCCAGGCTGTGTCTGCGTAGAGGAAGCGCGCCTTCTCCTAATTTGTACAAGGCTCTGTGTGCTTAGGGCAGCCCTCACTGCCAGCTTTCTGTCCCCTCCTGCCTCTTTCCTGCTGTTTTCCAGCTTCC
>NW_028021114.1:0-672 GCF_054177405.1 Leptonychotes weddellii
CACCTGACATGATTTCCAAGTGCATAGAGCATACTGGCCACTGCAGACCCCTGGTGCCCTGGAGACACCCTCCTGTCAGCATTACCATCCCACATCCCGCTCAGCTTCATCTGCTTCACACTCCCTATTTTTTATCCATTCCCACCAAGAAAGCTGAAAGTGGCATGTAGTAACATTCTTCACGTGTGCAGATTTCTTTGAGCATCTTCCTGACAACCAGCTGCCTTGCTAAAAATTGATGGCATCTGTTCAAGTCACTGCAGGGGGAATGCACTGTGGCACTGTGAAGGCAGTCTGCTGGAGCTCAGTAATACTAGGTCTAGAGCTAGCTTCTGTGCTGGGGTGGGGAGGTTGCCAAGGTGAGGGACAACAGAACATCAGAGACCAAACGGGGACACTTGTGAGAAGGAAAAGACACTCTATTAAATTACAGTTGACCCTTGAACAATGAGGGGGTGGGGCATCAACTCCCTACACAGCTGAGAATCCATGAATAACTTCTGACTTCCCAAAAACTTAACTACTAATCGCCTACTGTTGACCGGGAGCCTTACCAATAAAGAGTCTATTAATGCATATTTTGCATGTTATACATATTATATACTATATTCTTACAATAAAGTAAGCTAAAGGAAAGAAACTGTTATTAAGAAAATAATAAGGAAAAGGAAA
>NW_028021115.1:0-672 GCF_054177405.1 Leptonychotes weddellii
TCTCCCCTTCTGCTCCAACTCTGGGATTGAAATTTCAGGAAAGAAATGCTTGCATGACTAAATCTGCATTTTACTCAATCTGTTTGGCATGCCACATAAATGGAAATTCTCAAATGCATAGATATTAAAATAATAATTATGGCCTAAGCAACAACCTTTTCTTCACATTTGATAAATATTTACTGAGCACCTATTAGGCACAGGCACTGGGGATAGCGGGATAAATAAGATGCAACCCCCCTCACTGTACCCACTGCCATCCCAGACCACTGTGGTCCCCTGTGCACATCGCTCCCTGGAGTTGTGCGGGGAACATCCTGCCAGACGGCATGGGACAGCCTGCTGTCACTGGGACAGATGGAGTCTCAACTCTTGTCTTGGTGGTCGAGTTTGTATCCTAGTGACATCACATCCCCAGTTACATTGTGGGCCAATAGCAGGGAGTGTCTTGATGATGGTGACCCTATCTACGCCCTTGAAAGCCTTTCCCCCAGTGCTTAGTATGCGCTGGTCCTCAGCATCTCAGTAGAAATGGAAACCCGAGCAGCCTGGTGGATGCTGCCATTCTTGCATGTTTACACCCTACCTCCCTAGTTCCTCGGGTGGAAAGGCCTTCCCTCTCCAGTACCTGGTGTCCCTGACCATGTGCAGGACAAGGACATGGCAGTCCTG
>NW_028021116.1:0-672 GCF_054177405.1 Leptonychotes weddellii
CTTTGGTCTTCTGAGATGGAATCCCTCATGTCTTTTGAACACAGTGTAGAAATCACAGACCTGGAAGCACAAGATCACTGCTTGTCTAGCTGGGACCCTCAGCTGCCCCTGCATTCTGCCCTGCAGCTCCCTGCCCTCCCTGCCTAGCAGTTGGAGACCCCAAACCTCCCCAAGTTCATGTGCCTGGAAGAGTGTCATGAAGTTGCCCTTCTTCCCACAGAGATCCAGCCCTTGCATGCAGAAGAGCTTTGCCCTTATCCTACTGCCCTGGTTCTGGATCTCTCTCCTCCCAAGGACTTGTGTTGGTCACATGCCTCTCACTCTAGCTCACCCAAGCCCAAGAAATATTTCACT
Organism: Leptonychotes weddellii; assembly: GCF_054177405.1. Taxonomy (NCBI): domain Eukaryota; kingdom Metazoa; phylum Chordata; class Mammalia; order Carnivora; family Phocidae; genus Leptonychotes; species Leptonychotes weddellii. Next base: position 355 of record NW_028021116.1, read on the forward strand.
GAAAGCTTTTTAAAGTGTGTGTAGATAGACAAGCTTGGGTCACTGTTGCTCATACGACTATGATTTCACCACTAATTTCTGACCTTGGAGGGTTGGTGAGAACCCATGTTCCAAGAGAAAAGCATAGAGTTAGCATCCTCCCAGTTCTTCAACTAGAAACTGCCTGGTCTTCCTAGAAAAAAGTGACTAGTCATTCCTATCTGGGGTGCTCTGGACCAGACAGATTGGTGTCCTTGAAAATACCACAGTTGTGGGCGCCTGGGTGGCTCAGTTGGTTAAGCGACTGCCTTCGGCTCAGGTCATGATCCTGGAGTCCCG
>NW_028021117.1:0-672 GCF_054177405.1 Leptonychotes weddellii
GTTCTAGAGGGGAGGGGGGTGGGAGGATGGGTTAGCCTGGTGGTGGGTATTGAGGAGGGCACATTCTGCATGGAGCACTGGGTGTTATGCACAAACAATGAATCATGGAACACTTCATCTAAAACTAATGATGTAATGTATGGGGATTAACATAAGAATAAAAAAAATAAAACAGTATGGTACTGACATAAAAATAAACACATAGGGGCACCTGGGTGGCTCAGTCGGTTAAACATCTGACTCTTGTTGTTGGTTCAGATCACAATCTTAGGGGATCGAGCCCCATGGCAGCGTTCCCGGATCAGTGGGGAGTCTGCTTGTCTCCCTCTCCCTCTATCCCTCCCCCGGCTCTCTCGGTCTCTCAAATAAATAAATAAATCTTTTTTTTTTTTTTTTTAAATAGACACATAGCCTGGGTGGCTCAGTTGGTTAAGCATCTGCCTTTGGCTCAGGTCATGATCCTGGCGTCCTGGGATGGAGCCCTGCATAGGGCTCCTTGCTCAGCAGGGAGCCTGCTGCTTCTCTCTCTGCCTGCCATTCCCCCTGCTTGTGCACTTGCTCTCCCTCTCTCTCTCTCTGGCAAATAAATAAATAAAATCTTAAAAAAATAAAAATTAAATTAAACTAAAAATAGACACATAGATCAATGGTATAAAACATAAAACCCAGAAA
>NW_028021118.1:0-672 GCF_054177405.1 Leptonychotes weddellii
TCCCAGGAATTCAGCTGGATAGGGATCAAACCATTCTGAACACCTATGAACTCAACAGGAGAATGAAGAAAAGAATAGCAACAACTCTCTGAACAGAAAAGCGACCACTTTCTGAAGGTAGGACGTGCAGAGAAGTGAATCCAAGGTGATATTCGGGAGGATAGATGGCGGGGGAGGGGGCCTCCGTGGGCCACTTCTGACAAGTAATAGAGCAGCGGAGCACAAAATTGGAACTTTTAGAAGTCGGCTCCGCTGAGGGACGTCACTCCAGTGGCTAAGCGGGGTGTGGAACCCTCGCGGGACAGTGTGGTCTCAGAACCCTCGGGGTCACAGAAAGACGGGGGTGTCTGAGTGTGGCAGAGCTCCCAGGTATTGGAGCAGAGAAGCCGCTGCAGAGACAGAGCCGAGGTGTAGGCAATCAGCTCAGGGTTGCCATAAACCGTGATCCACGGCACAGTCGGGCCACTGCTCCTCCAGCAGGGACCCAACAAGCGGCAGATCCAGGGAGACTCCCCTTCCTCCCCTGGGAGGAGCAGCGTGGGAGCACACCGCAGGGATCTCCTGGGTTTGGAGACTCCACACAGGGTCGGGTGCCAGAGATAGAAACGCTCAGTCACAGGCCGGGGGAGAACAGAGTGCGGCTGGAGACCGGGGAGACGGGAGTGACTGACT
>NW_028021119.1:0-672 GCF_054177405.1 Leptonychotes weddellii
CTGGTAATGAGCTGCAGTTTGTTTCAGTGGAGAAACCCGGATTTAGAACTTGGCTTACTAGCATTTTCTAGCTAGAAGAAAATAGCTTTACTTCTTTGAAATTCAGGTGCTTTTCCTATTAAATGGGGAACTATTACTTGTCAGAGAACAAATTATAATCATGTATATGAAAGCATTTTGTATATGGCATATATTTTTTACGATTATGGTATCCTTTTAAAAAAATCATTAGATTTTAAATATGCATTTAGCATTTAATCATACAAAATAATTTAAAATAAATCTATTGAGATATTTAATAGGAAAGAGAAAAGCTGGTTAAGGAAACATGATTCTTCTTTTTCTTTAATTCAAATCCTCTGTGATAGTTTATTCAGTGATGTTACACTACTTTCTGTTATAACATTGTTTTAGTTCTAATTTAATAATGTTTAAGATGTTGAAGTTAATCACTGATTTTATGTAATCACTAATTTTAAAATGAACAAACAGGATAGATTAATTCACAAAAAATGTTTAGGGACTTATAATCCAGAATTCAAAAATCAAGATGCTTCTTAATTTCATATTCAGTGAACAGTTGTTAAGAATATTATATAGGCCAAGTTATGCCAAGATTTAAGATAGGCGCTCTGCAAGTCATTATTATAAACCTTAGAAACAAGTAGTGTC
>NW_028021120.1:0-672 GCF_054177405.1 Leptonychotes weddellii
GGTATATAGTCAGATTCCATGAATATTAACATGTAAAATATGTGTCTTAGAGGCAATAAAATACAATTTTTTCCTGTTTAGTGCCTGGCCCTATCAGATCACTGCTTATTGATGCAACCTTCTAGTAGGGAGAGAGGAAGAAGATGGCAAGACAAATTGTCTGAAGAGATTCTCTAACAGAAGGAGATTTTCAATCATAATTTTTTAAAGTAGTATTTTGATATGATGATCTTGAAGATAATGATAAAAATTGTTTATAGGAAGCAGTGCCACCTGAAGACTGTAGATCTTGTAGAGATGTTCAAAGCATGACAGTTTCTTTCCCATGATCACAGCCCCCAACCAATGATTATCCCTACATATTTCACCAAATCCTTACTCCTGAATCATTCCCCTAATGCTAAGTCCCAGCTACACCTCTGGCCCCTTTTCATTGATTCCCATGTCTTTTGGGGGTATTGATACCCTTACTGACTTTAATTCAAACATATAATCTTATAAAAAAAATTTCCTGTTTGAGTGGAATAATATGAATTCCTTCTCCACACCTGAATTCTTGTTTAACAATGTATCATTGAAAAAATTTCTTATTTAAAAATGAAAGTAGGGGGTGCCTGGGTGGCTCAGTCGTTAAGCATCTGCCATCGGCTCAGGTCATGATCCCAGGGTCCT
>NW_028021121.1:0-672 GCF_054177405.1 Leptonychotes weddellii
CCTAGGTGGCGCAGTTGGTTAAGCATCCGACTCTTCGTTTCAGCTCAGGTCGTGATGTCTGGTAGTGAGAGATCCAGCCCCTCCTGGGGCTTCGCACCCAGCAGAGTTAGCTTGAGACTCTCTCCCTCTCCCTCCCCCCTTTCCCCGTGCTCTCCTCTCTCTCAAATAAATAAATAAATCTTTAAAAAAAAAAAAAAAAGTAAGTTGGAGAGAGCTCACTCTGTTCAATTTTCTAGAAGAGTTTGTGTGATAGCAGTATTATTTCATCCTGACATGTTTGCCAAAATTCACTGGTGAGGAAGTCTAGCCTTGAACTTTTATTCGTGGGTTTTTTTGAATGGTATGACAACTATTCAAATAATTTAAAATTTTCTTTTATTGTCAATTTTATAAGCTATTTCTAGGATTTATGTTTTTCATCTAGATTTTCAAATATATTGGCATAAATTTGTTAATATTCTCATTTTTAATATCTGTAGGATGTACAGTGATTTTTTTTATTCTTTCTTTATTTTTTAAAGATTTTATTTATTTATTTGACAGACACAATGAGAGAGGGAACACAAGCAGCAGGAGTGGGAGAGGGAGAAGCAGGCTTCCCGTGGAGCAGCGAGCCCAATGTGGGCCTCGATCCCAGGACCCTGGGATCATGACCCGAAGGCAGACTCTTAA
>NW_028021122.1:0-672 GCF_054177405.1 Leptonychotes weddellii
TGAGCACAGTTCCAGGATCTATGTACTGCCTCTCAGTACTTCCAAGTCCAGTGAATAAGGTATCAATCACAGAAAATAAAAAGACACCAGACTATTTAGGACTCAGACCTTCAGGCATGAAGGTGTATTCACTCCACAGGTAGAGAATTCTGACCTGCTGTGCTTCTGGGAGAGATGAGAAGACACAGAATTGGAAATGGAAGAAGGAAGTCACAGATATCAGTTCCTGCCTGTGACCAGGCAGAGAAAAAGGACAATAGTAGCTTTGCATATTTTGTCATATAGATGTGTTTATTTGTATTTATGATCTATTTTCTTCCTCTCTCTTCTAACCCTTATGATTTTATTCAAGTTGTTGATGGTTATATTTAAAATAGAGCCTCTATAGGAAACCAGCAAAATTCTAGAGGAGAACACAGGCAGAATAGTCTTTGACCTTGGCCACAGCAACCTGGTACTAGACATGTCTCAGAAGCAAGGGGAACAAAAGCAAAAATGAACTATTGGGACTTCACCCAGATAAAAAGTTTTTGGCACAGCAAAGGAAACAATCAACAAGACTAAAAAGCAGGGTACAGAATGGGAGAAGCTATTTGGAAATGATATACTTGCTAAAGGGTCTTATCCAAAATCTATAAAGAACATATTAAACTCAACAACCACAAACCAAAT
>NW_028021123.1:0-11024 GCF_054177405.1 Leptonychotes weddellii
CAATGAATCATGAAACGCTTCATCCAAAACTAATGATGTAATGTATGGGGATTAACATAAGAATAAAAAAAAATCACTTCATAGCTTCTGTTATCACTCTCTTGAGAACCTAAGTTACTCTGTATAGTAATATATTTAGTACCCATGAGTCATGAGATTTCTTTGGGGAAGCTGCCTCCTTTCATTATTAATCTAATCAACAAGCTTGAAAATTTTGGGGTAAAGAAGGTAATCACAGATGTGCTGAGGGTTTGCTTGACAATCCTCTCAATAAATGGACATGCAGTGTAATTACTCTTGTCATTTGAGGCTAATCAAAGCATCAGGAAGCTTAAAACAAAGTGTGTGCATTCAAAGTAGGGTAAACCATCAAGGGCAATTCATATGGGACAAGACACCAGAAAACAATCCACTTAAATTCATATTTATATGCTTTGAAATACTGAATACATTTCTGAGTGTCTTTTTTATCAGTTCACACATATTTTGTTTCTGTCACTGGATACAAAAAATTGTAGTTTTCATCATGGTTTCCCTTATCTGTTTTTAGCTGTAGGTACCGGTAGTTTGACTTGTATGTTTGGCTTCAGCCAATTCACCAAGCTTTGTTATATTGAAGATTCTCATCCCCTGGAATTAATTCTGTTGTTCTGAAAGCAGAATTTAAGAAAATCTCTGGTATCTACACAACAACTTAGCTGTGGACATCACATGCTCCCACCCTCTTGATGTCAGTCTTGTCACTAATTAATAATTTGGTTCCCATGGTCCCCTACCAGACTGAAATCCTCTGAGCTCCATAGCTATTTGAATCAAGGTAGAGTTTCCTACATCCCTTGAACTGTTCTAATATACATGGTCAGTAAAGCAATGGCTATGTGAACTCTCATATCTCTGATTCTACCCTGACCCCTTAGGCTTCTTTACTGTTGATATGTTGTTGATGTTCCAATATATCATGTAACAAAGTTTATTTAAGAAATACTTTTGGATCATTACATTGCACATCTATGTTTTATTTAACCAGCATCTGAGAACTGTCATCTCTCACCCACCCCTACCCACCCTCTCCCAACCCCTGGGCTCTATTTAAAGTTGTGATGCTCTCATGCATTCACGCTCCCATGCCTGGAAATCACCTTTCAGGGCCCAGGGGACCAGCTTCATAAGCCACATCAGTAATAGGACTGTGTCCTTCTGTACATGAGTCTACTGGAGCTCTGCATCCAAGCCCAACTGAGACAGGAGAGAGTGAAAGAAAGAGAAAGAGGGGAGGTAGAGAGGGAGGTGGAGAAAGAGGAAGGAGGAGAGACAGATGGAAGGGGACGGGATGTAAGAGGGGGGAGAGGGATGCAGAAAGAGACAGGAAAAAGAGACTATAGAGTGAAACGCTGGAAAGAAAATTTAGATGACAGAAAAAATAAGAAATACAAGGTAAGAGGGAAACCTGAGGGTGATATGGAGTATATCCGTGATAATATATGTAACAGGTTATGTGTGTATGTATATACACATGCATATATATATGTAATGGTGTTTATGGCACAGAACACATTGCATATGATAGAGAGTTATGAGATATATGTCTGAGAAGTAGATGAGATGAAGAAGAGAGAAAAATATCAAATGTGTAAGGATGGTAGGGAGGGAAGATACAGAGAGAGATGGTCAAGATGATGGAAAGGTAATTAAGAGTAAGAGGAACATGACAGACAGTAAAGCAACATAAGAGAAAGCAACCAAGCCAACAAAATCTGCTAATAGTTTTCTCCCTGATCCCAACTGCATCCTGACTGCTTTGACAGTTAAAAACTACCCTTAATGACATGAGATAACTTAGTGTTCTAATAATATCTTTTTGCCAAGACTTGTTGGAGACCTACGTTGGATACCGTCATTTGCAACAAAAACTTCCTGAAAATACAAGATGGGACTTTTTCCCTTGAATTTATCTTGAAAAGATTAATTGTTTACACCAGGGGAATATTGCCATGCATATAAAAACAACCCTATTATCTTTGTGTTACACTTAATTATACATAATTATTTTTAACTACAATTTTTAATAAAATTTAGTAGTTTGATACACTTGCTAAGTACCTATACTATTTAGAATTTTAACTTTACTCATCTGAGGAATTGTGGCATCAAACTCTTACAGGTGTTTAATACATTCTGGAAACAAAATTGTTATTTTGGGAAGTACTTTCTTGGCACTAATTTGCAACTTATTTTCTCATTGTGCTTGAGGATATGAAAGGAATTAAGAATTAGGAAAAAAGACCTGATCCTCAACATGTCTTTCACATATAGTATGTCATTGCAGAAATGGCAGGACCCTATCATGGATATAGAAGCCCAGATCATTACATAATGTCTAGCTTAGTGAGTAATATACCTCCAAGCAGAGGCTCTTACATGTAAGTGTGAAAGTCATGAAATAAGGTCATGTCTTTCCATCAAAGTAGTTTTATAACTCCTAGGTAAATAGCCATGAGTATCTGAGCAATATGTTCATTTATAAGTCATCTTTCAGATATATAAAATGATTCATATATTTTTACATATTTAATTATACATGCAGCTTCAAAGATAGTATAAAAATATAAGTGACAAGCACTTTTTAAGTACATATTTTGTGGGAAAGGAACATTGACAATTTTCAGATACTTTTGGGGTGTGTGGTCATCATGTTTACACTTGAGACATAAATTTTGTAAAATTTGAATATCTCTTTCAGGGCTCCCAGGATTTAGTCATGCTTTTCTGTGACAAAGGGAAACTGTAAAATCAGATTACAGACTCATCACTTAAGATTTCCTTTCAGACCAGGTAGTCGCTACATACTGTGTGGGTGACAGACACGGATGAAAGTGTAAAAGATGGGGAAGAAACACAATGACGTGAATCTATGTAATGCAGAGTTTGGAGTTAATAAAAATAAGACACAAGAAAGAAATAGAAAGGAGGATGCCGATCCTGGTTTTGTCCAAAATAAGCTTGGACAACTGGAAATGTCAACTTTTTAGTACCTCAATCATTATTTAAAAAACTTGAATATTAAAAATTTTCCATCGAGAAAAGAAGTTGTATGTGCTCATGACAAAGAATACAGCAGGAGGCCTGGTTATTGAGTTTAGGGACAGCTTATATGTGGAACAAGATGACCACACAGTTCATGGTCCCTATAAATAATTTCTTTCTGGATACAACCAAAGATTACTGGAGATATACCCCATTGTGGATTTGGGAAAGGAAATACATGAGTCTGGGACTACTTTTTTGTCCTCAAAAACAAGGAAGCCATTAAAGACTCCTGAGACGCTGTAAAAAAAACAATAGAAAATTTGAAGATACGGGGTGCCTGGGTGGCTCAGTTGTCAAACGTCTGCCTTCGGCTCAAGTCATGATCCCAGGGTCCTGGGGTCGAGCCCCACATCAGGCTCCCTGCTCGGCGGGAGGCCTACTTCTCCCTCTCCCACTCCTCCTGCTTGTGTTCCCTCTCTCGCTGTGTCTCTCTGTCAAATAAATAAATAAAATCTTTAAAAAAAAAGAAAATTTGAAGTTACTCACACTCATTTAAGAGAGATAATCTGAGCATGAACAAGAATAATGAACAAGAATAATATTTTTAGTGGAAAACATTAAAAATATATAAAATCCATGAATTTATAAAAATTCTTAGAAAGAAAACTATTGTTTGCAACTGAACTTTGCTAAGACACTACTCTAATGCATGAAAATTGGAAAAATAGGTATTCATCTAGCTGTATACATGACTTCTTTTTTTTTTTAAAGATTTTATTTATTTATTTGAGAGAGAATGAGAGAGAGCACATGAGAGGGGGGAGGGTCAGAGGGAGAAGCAGACCCCCTGCTGAGCAAGGAGCCCGATATGGGACTCGATCCCGGGACTCCAGGATCATGACCTGAGCCGAAGGCAGTCGCTTAACCAACTGAGCCACCCAGGCGCCCTGTATACATGACTTCTATTTCAGGGCAATTTCTTAATTTTTGAGAAAGAATTCCAGAAGGAATGATAGCATTAGAAAAATGCCATGTTGCAATATCTAAAGAAATAATAGATTGAGTCAATGACACTCATCAGTGAATGCTTAAAACCGTTAGGTGAAGTGTTAATGGGGAATGTGATAAGGGAGGATTCCAACTGAACATTTCTGACTGACATTAGCGTCCCCAAAAGGGACCAGGCAGGCATGAAGTGCCTCTTCATGTGACAGAACAGAAAATGTAAAGCATGGCCTCTAAAGTCTGATCACCTAAAAACAGCTGAACTTTAATCAAATTAACTCTCTATTCTAAATACAATTTTACAGTATATAGAGGGATAGATAAACAAGTTAAATTACATTAGGAAGAAGCAATCTGCCAAATGCAGAATATAAGACATTCCATAGGCTTGGATTTCTAACCCATCAATGATAAAAGAGAAAAAGGGATGGAGAAATGTGTCATAAAACAGATTAAGAAGACATAATACCCAGGGGCACCTGGGTGGCTCAGTTATTAAGCGTCTGCCTTCGGCTCAGGTCATGATCCCAGGGTACTGGGATTGAGCCCCACACTGGGCTCTCTGCTCAGCGGAAAGCTTGCTTCTCCCTCCCCCATTCCCCCTGCTTGTGTTCCCTCTCTTGTTGTGTCTCTCTCTGTCAAATAAATAAATAAAATCTTAAAAAAAAAAAGACATAACACCAAGAATTAATGCATGGGCCATGTTTGAATCCTGAATTGAACATATATACCACTACAAAAAATCTTTGAATTGACTGGAAATATCTGAATATGGACAAGATATTAAATAACATTAAGTAACACTAAGTGATTAGGGTCAACTTTGTTAGGTAGATTAATAGCATGTTGTCATGTAAAATATTAATATTATTTTCAGTTAAAGCATATACTGAAGTTCTAGTTTAAAAATGATACAAAAGGGGCACCTGGGTGGCTCAGTCGGTTGGGCATCTGCCTTTGGCTCAGGTCATGATCTCAGGGTCCTGGGATCCTCAGAGCCCACATTGGGCTCCCTGCTCAGTGGAGAGTCTGTTTCTCCCTCTTCCTTTGCCCCTCTCTCCACTCATCCTCTCTCTCTGTCTCTCAAATAAAAAAAAATAAAAAAATAAAAAATAAAATAAATAAAAATGATACAATGTCTGGAATTTGCTTTAAAACCCTAGCAAAAATTAATTAAAATACATAAATAAATACTGACTAAATAACAATACAATAAAAACAAGGAGGGGTGATCAATGGGCAAAACTGATGTGTTCATAATTGTTAAAGCTGGTTTCTGAATATGTGGAAGTTCACTAAATAATATTTTTTCTACTTTTTTATGTTCCAAATTTCCATAATAAATCATTAGAAAAACAAATGTTCTCATTTTCTATTTTCTTTTCTCTATGTCAAGAATCTTCTCCTTACTGGTATGTTATTTTTAACATGTAAACATGCTCTCAGCTCTCCCACGTGATGAAACAACAGTGACAAACAAACAAATAAATAGCAGCCTCTTGACTTCATTTCCTCTGAAAATTACCATTCCATTTCTTTGCTCCCATTTGTAGAAAAATGCCTTGAAACAGGTGCTTCTACTTGTTTTCTCTTGTCCTCTTCCCAATCTCTCTTAAATTCACTACAATCAAGATTTTGTTTCCATGATTACACAGGAGCTGTTTCTCAATCACCAATGATGGCCATGTTGGACATTTTTTAAGTCAATTGACAGGTCTTCTTGTCTTATTCTAATGAGCAACAGCATTGACCCAGAAGAACTCTGTTTCCTCCTCAATATGTTCTAGTCCCTTGTTTTTTTACCACAAAGTCCTGTGGTTCTTTGGTTTTCCCTATGCCTCACTGGTCACTTCTGTCTTTGTTGATGTCTCCTCTTGAGGCTGACCTTGGAAAGCCTATTGATGACTTTAAGTATCTATATGCTGATGATTTCCAAGTACATAGCGTCAGCCCGTAACTTTCTCATGAATTCCTGATAGGTATCTGTCTACTTGACATTTTTACTTGAAATCTCATAGACAGATATACTTCATTCTCTGCATCTCCAAAACTGAGTGTCTGGTTTTTCCCCACAAACCTGTTTCTCCTACAACCTTTCTCAATTCAGTTGATGGAAGCTTCATCTTTTCAGTTATAGAGTCAAAAAGTATAGGAAGAGTTGTTCTTAATTCCTTCCTTTTCTCACAATTCATATCCAATCAGTCAGGAAACCCTAACATCTACCATAATATATTTAAACCGAATGACTTCTCCCTACTTTTACTGTTTCCATCACAATGTCAATCAATGATTTTTCAGAAATAGTTTCCCAAGAGATACCTCTGGTTCTGCCCACCAGGGTTCTAGTGTATTCTCAACACAGAAGTCAGAGAGATTTTATTTAAAGAATTATAACTAATGTATATCAAATCTTCATTCAAAAGCCTTTGAACTCATTTCATCAAGAGTCAAACCCAAAGTCCTGACAATGTCTTACAGACCCTATAAGATCTGAGTCCCTGTCATCTCTATTGTCTTTCCTCCTATAAGACTGAGCCATGACATTAAAAGGGCCCCTCTTAGGGATTCTGCACTGACTAATAATATTGAACACTTAATATATGCATAGCATTATTTTATTTAATGTGGATTGACTCAATGGCTTTATTTTTAATGCTCATTTTCAGAGAGATAATCCTCAAATTTCAAAGAGATTGAATAATTTCCCAAAGTGACCATGGAACTGAGTTACGGTTTTAACCCAGATCTTTCTGACTCTAGAGTACATATTCTTACCTCTAAGCTATACTTCCTCTTGTGCTGTAATAGAAAAGTCAGATTCCTCCTCTAAGCTATACTTCCTCTTGTGCTGTAATAGAAAAGTCAGATTCCTCATAATCCAGACATTATTAAATATATAAAAGAATCCCCCAGACTTTCATTTTCATTAGCAGTGAGTAGTAAATTTTGTTCACTATTGCTAGTAGAAATTATTTCTCATACTTACCTCCTGTCTTAATCACATTTTACAGGGTTTACAAGCTAATGCTGCAAATGTCTTGGTTCAAATTCAAATTTTCTATAGTAAGCATTGCTTGGCCTTTTTAAACAGGTTTGAAAATAAATTTGATGCTATTGCTGTTTTATGATCCACACTTTCTTTTCCCCCACTGCAAACACATAATGAATGTTGTTGTTGTTGCTGTTCTGGAAATTAGTTTACTCTTTTTTCCTCTCACAAGTCTTTCACCAAAGGCTCGACGTGACCCTGGGACACACAGGACCATAGGCTTGCTTCTAGAGTGCTGTTAAGAAGTTTCCTTAGCTGCCAGTGTGATAGTTCACTTTTTTCCACTGGAAGTAAAAAGCAGTTTATATAACATATTGTTGACATGGCCAGTGGCCAAATACTTAAGACTGTGCTTTGCATTTTATAGTCTTCAAAATCTGTAAGCATGAACTGGAACAAATCTTTACTGCTGAAGGCCTCTTGCTTGACACACTCTTTGCGTGATCACCCATGGCAGCCAATAATATTTAATCAGCACAATTCCATGTTAACTTATATTTTTGAACAATGTGTAACATAAGCAAAGCTTCCTAATAACTCATGATTGATATTTACCTTATTGAATTTAATATGACATTTTATCCCTGCTTGGGTTAGCTTGAGATACTTTTCATAATCATGGGTAATTTCACTGGCAAATGTATTTAAAATAAGGTGTTTAAATGCCTCATAGGTTAAAAATATGTCTAACTTGGGAAATTTTCTCTTTGAGTTTCTTCCATCAACATTGTAGGCTAAGGTAAGAGTGAATTTTATGTCCTCTGACATTAATAAGAAGAATTGCAGATTTTGCTGTTGAAGGAGCATGATCAAGAACCTCTTCCTTATCCTTTGGTGAAAAATTCAGTTGTCCAGGAGGGGAACCAACAGTACTTTTCTTTCTGCCCTTAACTTTCCTTTTAACTCTGTAAAGTTGGAGAGTTTGGAGAGTTTCCATTTTAATGCAAACACCAAAAGGCAAGGTTTGTTGTCTTTAGGATTCTTGGCAACATTAAGAATGAAAATAACATACCTGAATATTGACACATACGACTCCTTAAAATTTATTGTTAGACCCCAAAGTAAGTATATTATTGATTTGTGGATTGACAAACAAAGAGTCAGATAAAATGACTTTCTTAACTTGACTGGGCTTACTCTGATTTTCCTGAGCTCATGTGATTATAAATTCCTGACTATTTCTGCAGGTCCTGCTAGATGGCTCACCATTGCCAGGAAACCCCCATCTTACATGATCCTTGATAGGCCAGTTTGCCGGGAGAATGCATAGAAATGGGATTCTCTTTCCCAACAGCCCCAAGATGAGCTGTCTTTGGGTCTTGAGTGCCCCTAAAATTATTTAAACCTCATTTCCGGCCAGAGACTTTATCAAACATTTGACTTCTTGGATTTAGGTTGGGGTATTTCATTTCCAAATCTGCTACAGCATCTATCCCAGTCCTTCTAATTTGCAGGCTCATTCGCTGTAGACCTGAAGGAGACATACTTTCTTATATTATTGGATGTGAACACTCATGAGAAGATATCCTTAAAAATAGGAGAATACTCTCAGGTTTTCTGAGCATTCTCAATCACTCCATAATATAAAGAGGCTTTGAAAGCAATCCTCCCCATTGGCTTTAAATCTGATGCTATTCTATGGATTGCCATATAAAAGTGGACTTGGAATTACCTATCTCACAATGATTTTAAATTGGATCTAATACATCATTCTTAAGATTCAATTTATGCCATCTCTAAGAAGTTGCTATACAAAATACCCTTGGCATTTGAAATTATTTGGATCCTCTGAAAGCAGTTTGATGGCACTAATTCTATTTCAGCATAATTTCATGGAATGGATCTACTTCACTATATTTTCCTAATATTTATCATTGTGAAATACTCAACTGTTAATTGGAAAACAAATGTTATGATGATCACCGGTAGTCTTATCCCTAAGAAATAACTATTGTTAATAGCCCTAGGCCCCAAGGATTTGCAAATACAGTGATAGAATGTGGAGTCAAATGCTGGGCTTCCTTCTTTGTACTTACTTTGGCACCTTGAATCTCAATGCTATCTTACCTAGGAGCGACAAATTCTATTTTTTGTTTTTAAAACTGTGTAATTGCCTAAAGCTCTAATTAGCTTTTTTTCCTTTTAGTTGCTATTTTTAAAAATCCTATTTCTTAGCCTCATAACACAAATTAATGTGATTATATTGAGTTAGAGCTCTTTGTATCACAACAACAATGATTGCAATTTTCAGTTCATAAAAAGAATTACATGATTGCTCCCCTAAAAATAATTCTTTATTGCACATATATTCCTTGGGGCACTCATAGGAAACCTGTATTTGGCTAGAAGTTTGCTAATTTCTCCACTTTATAAGAAACATTCTGTCAACTTGAAAAATATCAGTTCTTGGAATGTCTTCAAAATTTGTCAAGTTCATTGATTTTTTGAAGTGTTTCATTTATCTTGGAATCTTATGTTATTTTAGGTACAATAGATTATATTCAATAGTTGAAAAAATATTTTCATTACTCTATATAGTATTTGCCTGCTGTTAAGATTTATTCCTTTATAATCAGTTTCTTTAGATCAATCACCATACTTTCACAATGAACTTCTAGTGGGGGAAATCTTTCCATTTCTCAGAAAGATTTTAATCGGTTGTTATATTCAATAGAAAAAATCACTTTTGCAAAGATTGATAAAAATGGCATGGATCACTGACAAATATAGAAATTGTCATATTACTAACTATAAATAATTAAAAACTGCCATATATCGAATCTTCTGTCAGGTCTGATTCTCAATAACATTATCCACGGGAACAGAAATACAGTGCTTTCCCATGTAGTGTCTCTCAATTTGTGGCTCAAAGATTACCTGCATGAAAATCCTTGCTAATTATCCGACTGAAGATTTTTCATAATTAATGAACAGCATACATCACTTCATTTGAAAAAAAACCCTACATGTACAAAGCTATTTTGTTCCAGTTATCTATCACTACTTATCACACCATCCTGAATTTAGGGGCTTAAAATAACAACCCATGAATTTATTAAGTCACATGATGTTGTGGGTCAGAAAGCCAGGAAGTCTGGGAATTCTCTTGTCCCTCTGGTGTTAAATGTATTCTGCTGACAACCTTTGGGGTTGGGCCAGGTTGTCCATGAAGACTTCCCTCACATGCCTGGTATCTTGGTGGGGATGGGTGGAAGGTGAGGCTCAGATGGATATCTAGTTCCATCCACGTTGTCTCTGGGCCACTTTGTGAGTTTTCTTCTATGCAGCGGTCCTGCCGCTTGCATGGCATCTCCTGGGTGCAGAGATCAAGGCAAAGGCTACCTCTTCCCTTAAAGGCTATTTCCAGAAATGAAGTAGAACCCCTTCACTGTCATGAAACTGACATTTCAATGTCAAAGCAATCACAGGCTAACCCAAAATCAAGGAGAGCAGAAATAGATCCCACTTTTCAATGGCAGAAGTGTCAAATAAGTTTTTTTTTAATTACGTTATGTTAATCACCATACATTACATCATTAGTTTTTTCTTTTTTCTTCTTTTTTTTTTGAGCTGGAATTTTCTTTTCTTTTTTCTTTTTTAAATTTTTATTCTTATGTTAATCCCCATACATTACATCATTAGTTTTAGATGTAGTGTTCCATGATTCATTGTTTGCATATAACACCCAGTGCTCCATTCAGTACGTACCCTCTTTAATACCTATCACCAAGCTAACCCATCCCCCCACCCCCCTCCCCTCTAGAACTCTCAGTTTGTTTCTCAGAGTCCACAGTCTCTCATGGTTTGTCTCCCTCTCCAATTTCCCCTCCTTCATTTTTCCCTTCCTGCCATCTTCTTCTTTTTTTTTGAACATATAATGTATTATTTGTTTCAGAGGTACAGGTCTGCAATTCAACAGTCTCACACAATTCACAGCACTCAC
>NW_028021124.1:0-672 GCF_054177405.1 Leptonychotes weddellii
CCTCCCACCCCACCCCCCACTCCAGCAACCCTCAGTTTGTTTCCTACAATTAAGAATTAGGTGGGTTGTTTTTTGTTTTGTTTTTTATCACTGATATTTGCCACAAATCTACTAACTAGAAACCAAGATATTTGATTAAATTTTAGCCCAATGGAGTGCTTAGGTAGTTATAGATGAGGTGTACATAAAACCAACTGTAGTAGCCAGATACTTTTCCATAACATAAAACCCAGAATCAAGTAATGAAAAATTCCCTTTGGCTTCATTTCCCAACACACTGTCTTCACATTAATAGATTTTGTGCATGCTTTCTCTTCTCCACTGGTAGCATTATGACATTTTCTTTTCCATGCGTTTAAGATTTAATAACAAAGTACAGTCAACATAGCATTTCTGAGAGCTCAGACTCCATTACATATGCTTCTGGCCAGCTAAACAGACTTCTTGGAGGAGATGCCAGACATGTGTGATGCTAATTTGGTTGAACTAAAGCAAGATGCTCAGAAAAAATGATTTTTGCTTAAACCAGTCCTTCTGGCCTTAGCAAGTCCAGTTGCCCAGCCACTGACTGCCTTGGAAAATGGGCTGGGGCAGGCTGTGGGCCTTGGCCCTTCGAGGTGATCTACCCCAGATACTCCCAGAAAGGGACTCATCAGGGAAAGAAAGGTGAAG
>NW_028021125.1:0-672 GCF_054177405.1 Leptonychotes weddellii
TTTTTTTTTTTAAGATTTTATTTATTTATTTGAGAGAGAGAGAATGAGAGAGAGCAAGCACATGAGAGGGGGGAGGGTCAGAGGGAGAAGCAGACTCCCTGCCGAGCAGGGAGCCCGATGCAGGACTCGATCCAGGGACTCCAGGATCATGACCTGAGCCGAAGGCAGTCGCTTAACCAACTGAGCCACCCAGGCGCCCAGCTGCTGTCATTTCTTAATGTTTGCTGGGATGGCTTGACTTGCTAACATGACAGGGTTGATTATTTTTAGCTTTCAGCTTCGGTGAGTTGATCAGTCAAAACAAAGGATTAAAATAGCACCTACTTGGTAAATTCAATTTCAGATGACTGCATCTTAAACCCATTATAGACTCCTATAAACCTGACTATTACATGGCCAAGGAAGTTTGAGAAGAAATAATAAAGTTCTAGCTCAAAAGAGGCAGGATGAATAGCTTCTTTTGTCTTAAATAGGAGTCTATTTTGGAATCAGATCTCAAAGTAAGTCAACGATAAACAATAGATTCATTTAAGTCATTTCAGGACAAATAGCAACGAGCGTTTAAGAGAGTGTCTGAAAGTCCTAATGGTTCCGTCTAGTACATGTGAAATGCTTGAGATCTCAGTTAAATGCAGCATTACAAATTAGTAAGAAAGTAAGCAAATGGTCATC
>NW_028021126.1:0-672 GCF_054177405.1 Leptonychotes weddellii
TTATATTCAAATGCCTTCTTATGGGCTATGCATTAGTTCTAAGAAGCTTGTTTTCGTTATCTATGGTGCTTTTTAATGTGCTGGAAGACGTTACCAAGCTGAGTAAGTTATAAAAAGTTCATAAATAGAAATTCAATTAATCAAAGAAGGTATTGAATACTTACTATGTTCTAAATCCTGTGCTAGGAACACAGGATTTAGAACACAGTAGAAAATTGTGTTAGAAGTATATAACCTGGGGTGCCTGAGTGGCTCAGTCGGTTAAGTGTTCCATTTGTGATTTTGACTCAGGTCATGATCTTGTGGGTCCTGGGACTGAGCCAGGTGTTGGGCTCTGCATGCAGCGTGGCGTCTGCTTGAGATTCTCTCCCTCTGCCCCTCCCCCCACGAGTGCATGCGTGCTCTCTCTCTCTAAAATAAGTAAATAAATCTTAAAAAATAAAGAAATATACAGCTTAATTGTAGGAAGGGGCGATCCATCTCTGAGGCAAAAAAATCACTGCAAGAAAGTAAGGGGTGTGATAGGGAAGGCAGACTGAACAAAAGCGTTTGAGTAGAAGGAGTTCATGAATTTGTGAATGTCAACCCCAAGAAACTTCCTATCTAAAGAAGTTCCCTCTTGCCTTTCTACTCCAGTCATTCTCTATCATATGCTTTGTTGAATGTCCCCAT
>NW_028021127.1:0-672 GCF_054177405.1 Leptonychotes weddellii
AATATGAATTTTATACCTTCCTTCATCTTAACCTTCCATGACCTCTAGGAGAGCCTTTTTCCCATCTTCTTTTCTGGCAGAGACAAAGACAAAATGAGAAAAGTGGAAGGAGAACACCACACAGAGTGAAGAGAAGCAAGTAGAGAGGGGGAAAAAAAAGTCGGGAGTGGGGAAAAATTTTTGGAAAGTTTCTGCAAGAATGTGCAGATTGATGTGTGATACATTATCCATTTTTGGAGATGAGATGAGGATGATGATGAGGATCCTGAGGATGGTGATGATGATAGGCTTTGTTCCATCATCATTTTGCAAGATGCAGCTAAAAGTTATTTTTGGCATTTGGATTACACTTTTCTGAAAAGAACTCTGTGCTGAGGTTTCATGTCATTCAAAGACTCATAAGGGTTAACATTAACCATGGGACACTAGTCATTTTTCCTATCACTTGAACTAAAATTCTGTAGATTCTTTTTTTTTTTTTTTTTTTTTTTTAAAGATTTTATTTATTTATTTGAGAGAGAGAGAATGAGAGACAGAGAGCACAAGAGGGAAGAGGGTCAGAGGGAGAAGCAGACCCCCGCTGAGCAGGGAGCCCGATGTGGGACTCGATCCCAGGACTCCAGGATCATGACCTGAGCCGAAGGCAGTCGCTTAACCAACTGAGCCACCCAG
>NW_028021128.1:0-672 GCF_054177405.1 Leptonychotes weddellii
TAAATAAATAAAATCTTTAAAAAAAATAAAATAAAATAAATTGATGAAAATTAAGAACTCTGTGTTATATTTAGTTTTATTTAAAACTTGCCTTTACAAGATGCTTTAAAAATCTTTCAAAATAGGGGCGCCTGGGTGGCTCAGTTGGTTAGGCGACTGCCTTCGGCTCAGGTCATGATCCTGGAGTCCCGGGATCGAGTCCCACATCGGGCTCCCTGCTCAGCAGGGAGTCTGCTTCTCCCTCTGACCCTCCTCCCTCTCATGCTCTCTGTCTCTCATTCTCTCTCTCTCAAATAAATAAATAAAATCTTTAAAAAAAAAAATCTTTCAAAATATATATTTTTCAAGAGCAATGGGAATATAAAATGGGTAAATTTCACTCATTAGTTAAGAAATGCAAAATAAAGCAACAACCAGCTACCATTTTTTCCTTATCAGATTGAAGCTGACTAAAACACTGACAATTCCCAGTTACAAGCATACTCATATGCTATGCGACCTCTTTGGTGAACAATTTAACAGTATCTATCAATATTTTTAATGCATGTCCCCTTTAACCCAGCTATTCCATGCCTAGATATATATCTTACAGCAATGCTTACCCAATTGACCAAAGATGCACATACAAAGTTGTTTGCAGCATTGTTTGTGTTTGTAAAAAAAAAAAAAAAA
>NW_028021129.1:0-671 GCF_054177405.1 Leptonychotes weddellii
TCCACAGGCAAAAAGGAAGAAATTCTGAAAAAGGGAGAACCACATGATTTTGATGTCTAATGACCTACCTTAGGGACTATTACCAGCTTAAGTAAGTATCAGAGGACGCCAGTTGAGGTTTGGCTGCGCCCATCACTCATTATGACCTTGCCTGTCACTTACACCTCAGTCCCCATTTCTGTATTTGTCTGTCGGACACCATATTAATCCTAGCATAGCAGTGTCACAGGATGCATATGATAGAAGGATCTAGAAGCCTATGTGAGGAGTAATTGCTAGAATAATGGTCGTTGTTTCTGTTGTTAAAGTCAAGGACTAATACTCAGGGGTGTTAGAAGGTTACATTTGTTCAATAAGATAAGTGTTCAGAACATGGCAGACTGAATGCTAAGCTGATTCACAAGTGATACTTAGGACAAAAAGAATCCATGGGGAGTAAAGAGAACTCATATTTACTAAGGAACTGCTATGTGCTAAGCACATGATTTGTGAAGTTGGTGCTAAATATTCCCATCTCACTGATGAGAAAATGGAGGCTCTGAGAAGTGATTTGCTCCTGGAGAGTAGAGGAGCTTTACCTGAAAGCCGGGTCTCTGTGCCTCCAAAGGGAGAGACTTAGCAGGGAAAGAGGAGTGGAAAACATCCTCATCTCGCTCTTATCAAGAACCCCT
>NW_028021130.1:0-671 GCF_054177405.1 Leptonychotes weddellii
AACATTTCCCTGAACAGTATCAGGGTGCCAAAGACATTTTCCCTAATCCACCTTCGTGATTCACTGCAAACAAAAATGAGACAATCGATATACTCAACCCTATTAAAAAAGTTTAGGAGCCATCTTAAAATGTTTATAGAAATTACAAATATGGCAGACAACAGCTGGGTGGCTAGGTCACTTACACGTCTGCCTTTGGCTCAGGTCATGATCCCAGGGTCCTGGGATCCCCCATCGGGCTCCTTGCTCAGCGGGGAGCCTGCTTCTCCCTCTCCCTGCCGCTTACCCCTGCTTGTGCATTCTTGCTCTCTAACAAATAAATTTAAAAAGAAGAAATTACATATACAGTATTTTGAATACGATTTTCAAGTATCCACTGTGGAATCAGGATAGATCTCTTCTTCATAGAGAAATGTGAAATAATTACAGTCTCTGTTAATTATAAAGAGAGAACTGATAAAGAGAGAACAGTTAATTCCCAATTTGATGTGGATAAGCAGTCTTGCAGCGAGAGGTCTCACACCTTTACAAATATATTACTCAGCTGCCCTACTAGCATCTTTTTGCCTGTGCCAATCAAGTAATGGGATAAATGATATTTATGCGAACCGAAGAGCTTTGATTAACAAGGCTCAAGGAAGGGCCCAGGCAAAGATAAAAATGTGACTGCA
>NW_028021131.1:0-671 GCF_054177405.1 Leptonychotes weddellii
ACTCTCAGTAAGGTGTAAGTGAATAACGATAGTTTAAAATGCCATCCTTCTCAGGAATACATCTCACACAATCTACATACGTCTAACCCCTAAGCCTTATAATAAAGCTTTCACATGAGCAACTCAGGCAGCCATCCGGAGGAGGCAGAGATGGCTTTTGGTGGAGTGAGATCTTTTCACAACCCCAGCTGACCTGTGTCACCACCTAAGTCTGGCCCTGGATTTTATACTGCACTTGGTCGTACTGTCTCCAAGGAGGAGTATTTTCCAAAAGCTCTAGTAGAATAATACTCTTCTATTTGAAGAGACTCCATATAGGTAAGTCTAGATACGCCATTGGTTTAAGATTCTCATATGTCCTCCATTTTCTAGGGACAGTCCTCAATGCTCTCTCATTCCCATCCTCATCACTGTCCCTGGGATAAGCCACATGGGGACAGCTATTTTCAGGATAACAAAAGACCTGAAGAACAGATTCTGGGGCAAAAATCCTTTTAAACTATATTGAAAACAGTAGCGAGCTGGAAGATGTCTCTCATTCATTCACACACCGAACTTACTGAACTCTACTATGTAGTATTTCTAGTAGAAATAACAAAACAAGGTATTGCCTCAGCCCCTGAGCAGGTCATAGTTTAGTGAGACCTGCAAACAACTATAATAAAGTGATA
>NW_028021132.1:0-671 GCF_054177405.1 Leptonychotes weddellii
TTTGTCTTTGGACAGCCTGTGCTGGGCTCTTTCCACCCTCTGGGGCCCGACCCTCTGCTTCTGGATGCCAAAAGGGGTGACCATTTTGGCCGGGGCAGTACTCTGGCGGGGCCCTTTGCTTACTTCAGGACGTAGCTCTCAGGGGGCTAACTAGTCTTACCTGTACTCAGGGTAGTTCAAGAAAGCAGCTACAGAAGCCTGGGAACAGTGTTCCAGGCCTGCTTCTTCTTGGATGCTCAGTGTTTATTCCAGCAAAGCCCCTGTTGCTCAAAACACAGTCAGCCTTGTTAGGACATGCTCTTTAGAACACTGATACCTGATTCTGGTGCACTTCCAGACCGTGGTTTCAGTGATGGGGTGAATCCAAGTATCAGAAGAAGACCAAAAAGCCAGAACGTTGGATTCTAGTAACCATGCTAACTTGCCCCCGTAATTCTTTTTTTTTTAAATTTTTTATTGTTATGTTAATCCCCATACATTACATCATTAGTTTTTGATGTAGTGTTCCATGATTCATTGTTTGCGTATAACACCCAGTGCTCCATGCAGAACGTGCCCTCTTTAATACCCATCACCAGGCTGACCCATCCTCCCACCCCCCTCCCCTCTAGAACCCTCAGTTTGTTTTTCAGAGCCCATCGTCTCTCATGATTCGTCTACCCCTCTGATTT
>NW_028021133.1:0-671 GCF_054177405.1 Leptonychotes weddellii
ACTGATCTCATCAGAAAAGTATTAAGAAGCTGTCAAGTTCACGGTAATGGTATGTTTCCCAAAATTCCGAGTTCTTTTGGATGGTCAAATTTTGTCACTGGCAACAAATACTAGTTATTTTCTTTGAAGTGACAGACTCACTTGGTCATTTTCAAGTCTTTTTTTTTTTTAAAGATTTTATTTATTTATTTGAGAGAGAGAATGAGAGAGAGAGAGAGCATGAGAAGGGAGAGGGTCAGAGGGAGAAGCAGACTCCCCACTGAGCAGGGAGCCCGATGCGGGACTCGATCCCGGGACTCCAGGATGATGACCTGAGCCAAAGGCAGTCGCTTAACCAACTGAGCCACCCAGGCGCCCCATTTTCAAGTCTTAAACCATAATTTGCATGTCAGTTCTTTTGAGTAAAAATAGCATTCCATGAAAAAGTGGGTAGTCCATCTCACAATAGATGCACAAGTGCGTTTTTCTTGGAGACAACCATCATGCTTTGGGATACAGCGGAAGTGCTTTATGTATACCTCCTATATCACTCATAATATTTAAAAGACTTATAACCAAGGATTGAGATTTAATAAAATTAATATTTTACTGCTTCATCAAGGTCATTTTTTTTTTTTTTGAGATTTTATGGGACGCCTGGGTGGCTCAGTTGGTTAAGCTTGTGCCTTCGG
>NW_028021134.1:0-11024 GCF_054177405.1 Leptonychotes weddellii
CTCTCTCTCTCAAATAAATAAATAAAATCTTAAAAAACAAAAACCAAACCAAAAAACACAAAAAGGAAGTGGAAGCTGCCAGGCTCTTAATAATTAGGCCTTGAAACTGGCACAACATCCCTTCAGATGCAAGAGAGGGGCTATGGGATGTAAATGCTCCCTTATAATAGAGGGATTGTCAAAGAATGAGTGACACTCTAAAAATCTGCCACTTCAGGCAATACAGTTTTCAGTTTTCAGGTTTATTGTACTTCCCTTAAAATCTGCATCACTTTGGTCAAATTAGAAACAAAAAAATCATGTTTAAGAAATACCCTGGAAGGTTTTGCTAGATATAGATTACTTACAAAGAACCGAGTTATGGTTGTAACTACACTATAGAATTTTTTACAATTTAAACTTAAGTTCTGGAAACAATGACCAAGTTTTAATACTATATTTATAGTGTTAGAGGGGTTTTTTGAGTAATAATAATTTAGTATCTTCCTTTGAGTCCTTCTGAGTGAAACATTCTAGCTTCATGCCTTTCACAATGTGGTCTGAACACCAAGGAACTGCATGTTTGGGGTATGTGTGTCTGTGTTTTCTATTTTAGGAAAAGATTAGGGTAAAGGGACAGGTAAGTGGGCCCACATTGGTTTGTTGTTAATTAGAAGGAATTTGATATTTTCTATTCTTCTGGAATGAAAATGAAATTTTTAATTTCTAATTTGGTGTTACGCAGAAAACAAAATAAACACAGAAGACTTACCAAGTGTCATCCAAGACCATTATAGCTCCATGGACACTTCATAAACTATACAATCTTCTTTAGTGAAATACACACCAAAAGAATTCATTCTTTGCTGACCAAACCTCTATTTTATTACCTTAAGTAATAAAATAAAAAACGGGCCCTTTCTAAAAGTTTTATTTGGATATCTTGAATTTATCTTTAAACTTCCAAATTTTTACTGGAGATCACATGTTCTTATAAAAGCTGCCTCTCCATTAGTCCTTTCTTAAAAAAACTTCATTTTGAAATAATTTCAAACTTAGAAAAAAATTAAAAATATTACAAATAATTTCCATATATCCTTTACCCAGTTTCTCCAAATACTAATGTTTTCATAAAACCATATTACAGTTATCAAGACCCAGGAAATTAACAATAATAAGACATTAACTAATCTATATGCCTTATTCCGACTTATTATTTATCCCATTAATGTCCTTTCTCTGGTCCAGGAGTCAAGCAGGATCACACATTTTATTTAGTTGTCTGCTCTCCTTAAAGTCCTTCAAATCTGTGACAGTTCCCAGCCTCCTTGTCTTTCATGACCTTGACACTGTGGAAGAATATTGGCCAGCCATTTTGTGTATTGTCCTCATTTGGGCTTTTCTGATATCTTCTCATGTGTCTATTTAAGTTTCATTTTTTGCAAAAATGCCACAGAAGTGGTTCTGTGCCCTCCTCCCTGCATGACATTAAGCGGTACATGGTATTTATATGTCTCATTATAATATACTAATTACTATTAATTTATTATAGTTATTTTCTTTTTATAATTATAAACCATTTTGTGGGGAAACATTTTGATAGTATGCAGATATCCTGTTTCTCATACTTTTGCTCACAAATGTTGGCATTCATCAGTGGTTCTTTCTGTAAAAGCTATCCTGTGGTATATGCCAAAACATGACTTTTATTTCCATCATTCTTTATATACGCCTTAATTGGAATTACTATTAATTAATTAAAGTAATTCTGAATTTTATTTTCCACTCTCCTGTGGCTTTGTGAAAGCAATTATTAACATTATTTTGAAAATAATCCTAAAGTTTCGGTTTTTGTTTCCACTCTGCTTGGGTGTAGCTATTGTTAGCAACTTTGATCTACTTGTTAGTAAGGCCACTTTGTAGGGAAGTTTTGTTTTTTGGGTTTTTTTGGGGGGTATGGAAGTACTGAGGATATTCCCCCTTCTCTCTACCTGTCTTTTCTTCTTCTCCTCTATAACTTTTTATTTTTCAATCATACTTTTTTATTTTCTACTTCTTGCCCGCTACTTTATCATCTCCCTTATGGTGAAGATATTAACTATAATATAAGGGCTTGGATCTGATACTATGTGAAGAAAAATAAACTAATTAACAGAACAGAAGAAAATATTATTTTACTTTGGTTTTATGTCCTGAGCCAGAAAATTGACACATTAAGGAAATGAGAGAAAGCTGATTGATACAGCAGAAAGTATCAATAAACCCTTTTCTCTGCTTCGACAGCTCCCAGAAAGTCAGGTTGGAAGCAAAAATTCAAACAAACGGGACTTGTCGGAAAGGAATTATGTAAACAAGCTCCAGAGAGTAACTGTTCCCTAAAGGGTTTTTAAAACAGAAGAATTTTAACTGGATCTTGAAATAAATGTTTTTGACTTTCCGAGGAGACTGGGATGTGTCACCCTGGAATGCCACAGACAAGCAAAGTGAGGCTGGGAAGGTTGTAAAGACGAATGGCTGGGTGATTACTGAGGATCAAAGCATAGGGTAGTTGAAGAATGATTTCAATTCGAAAATTTAAAAAGACCTGTAAATTAAGTTTCTTTTCATCTGAAGGACGGTGACGAAGTATATTACACGATATAATTGCCTGAGTCAAGCTCATCTCAAGAGAGAAAACAAAATATTTTTAGAACTAATCTTTCTGTGTCTTCTGGTCCCATGGATAGCTGATAGAAACAATTTATTTTGTAATCTCTGTGATAAAGCTAAGGAGCCCAATAAACGGAGTCACGACTAAACCTTGGCCCTGTCCTTAACCTTTACATACCTCTAGTCTTCATCTGCACAATCTAAATCACAAAGGACTTGCACATTAACTAGTCTGCGTCTGCAAAGTGCTCCAGGCTCCCCAAATAAAGCTTCAGTCCAGTCCCAGAGATGGTGGCATGTGGGAAGTCACAGCAGATGTCCTCTATTGCTCAAGTGCCTCTGATCTTGTGTAACCTAGGGCACCAGCTCTATCCCATCCTATGAAGGAGACCAGGGAGGAAGAAAGGGAGTTTGTTACGCTCTTAAACCATTGTGCACTCTAAATCAATTTCTCAGAGCGCTGTATCCCCCTTCTGAAGTATTTCATCATACAGTCCTTTCAAGTAATTCTCAAATTGTTCCTCCTTGAACATGTTGAGATGTCTTATCCAAAAAAACAAAAAACAAACTCTTTTGTGATTAAGAGGACTAATAAGCTCTGAGCAAACCAGTTTACATTTCTGAAAAGACTCAGGTTTGTGAGTTTGGTCATCAAACCTAACAATAACTATCTCACATATTCTTTTTGTTTGTTTGTTTTAATCCTCCATTTGGTAGGTATAACTGTGATTCCATTTTCATGGAAAATAAAAGTTGAGGCACAAAAGTTAAGCAACTTGCCCTGGGTCAAGTATATAGATAGTGAGTATAGAAGCCAGGATCTGGATCCACAGGTATAATAGAAACTAATTAGCCCAATTAAGTTATAGCAGTTTTGCAGTTTTTTGATATTTTTCATTTATAAGTTAGATACTTTTCTCTGCCATTTATGAGCCTCGTTATGAAAGAAAAACACATATTTGCTTAATTCATTTTCCTTAAATACTTGTCACTTGATCAGACTTGAATTCATAGTAAAGTAACTTTGTAAAATCCAGACTAATATTGTTTCTGAATGGAAAAAGTAAAATGCCACTTGATAAGTGGCTAAGCCTGAGAAATCTGGGCGGGGCGGGGACTGAGTGGGGAAAGGGGACAAAGGAGACAGGTGGGGACACACCTCACCCAGAGGGAGCATAGTGAAAAGACATGGTTTGGGAGAGGATAGCTACAATGATAATGAGCTGGAGTGATAAATGGCTATACTTGCAATATGGTGTCCTCTTCACTTTTGACTTGTGAATTATCCTGTATCAGGGTATTATTCTAAAATGCTTTTTCTCTAATTCTATTGAAACTATATGTTCAATGGAAAAAACTAGACACGTGAAATCACACACATCCACACATAAGCAAAGTATGTCAACTATCATCTCATCACATAGAGGTAAGCTCTATTAATAGTTTTGCTAACAAGCAATAAGAAGGGTTAAGATACTAACTGGTGTCTACAACACAGGAAATTCTCTAGGGCACATAATAATACTTGCAAATGTCATGGTAAAATGTAGTGGTAAAATACAGAAAGCCAAAGAAGCAAGACCAATACTGACACAGGAACTTGAGGATTGAAAGTTTGGATCACCTAATAGTCTTTTATCAATGATACATTTACTAATTTTGATAATTGTGCCAAGAGAATGTCCTTGTTCTTAGTATCTGCTAAAATATTTAGTAATAAAGGAGCATAAAGTCTCCAGCTGAACTCTTGAATGGTTCATAAAAATGTAATATGCATACGTCTAAATAGAGATGGTGAAAAAGTAAATGAGACAAAAATGTGAATTCTGGATAAAAGATATATGGGAGTTTTTTTCTACGATTCTTGCAACTTCTCTGTAAATTTGCATTATATCAAAATAAAAAGTTAAAAAAAAATTTGGACCACCTGACCAGGTAATGAGATTTAGATGACTTCACTAGATAAGATACTGACTGAGGCTAAAGTAAGAGGAAGATGGCTGATGGAAGAGGAACGTTCCAAATACCAACAATGCCCATGTGACTGGCTGCAGAAATGAGAACTAAGGAAGATGTACGCCCCTCCTTTACTTTGACAAGTATTTATTTTAACTATTTACCAATTTGTTCTCCCTCCTTGCCATTCTTATACTCTTTAATATAAGATGTGTAATTAATGTTAAATTCTGTAATTCAGTATTATAGTTACACAATACCAAATGGAGATTGTAACTAAAAAATAAAGCATCATCACCCAGAGTAAGAAAACCAATACATGGGACTACCTATAAATTGAAAAACCTAATAAACCTATAATCGAGTGATACCTTGTAAAGAATTGTGAGGTTACTGGGGCACCTGGGTGGCTCAGATGGTAAAGCGTCTCCCTTCGGCACAGGTCGTGATCTCTGGGTCCTGGGATCAAGCCCTACGTCAGACTCCTGGCTCAGCGGGGAGTCTACTTCTCCCTCTGCCTCTCCCCGCTGCTCTTGCTCACTCTCTCTCTCTCTCTGTGTGTGTCTCTCTATCTCTGTCTGAGATGAATAAATAAAATCTTAAAAACAAACAAACAAAAAAGAATTGTGAGATTATTGATACATAGAACTGACTGGAATCACATAGATAAAAATCCAACTTAGTTTTTGAGAAGGTGTCACTGTCAAAAGAACCACTTGGCTGAACCAAGAGACTGACTGTCCTGTCCAAGACTTAAAATAACCTGTGGAATGCCCTTGCTCCCAAACTTCTATAAACAGGAGGCAGGTTAAAAGATCTCTGCATTCTTCCAAAATAGCATATTCTCCAATGTCTACTCATCTGTGGTTAAGGGGAATAATATCTTTCAGAAGGTGGGGTCAAGAGCCATAGAGAACCATGAATCTGAGAGCTAGTCCCAGGAAGCAGCACGGGAGTTTAGACAAGGAACGTTGCCCACCCTTAGGGTAGGGCCCTCATATTTTCAAAATGGGACTACAGCATTGCTGTGTACTAAGTATGGTCCTGTGCCTCCCCGGTTCTTTCTGAAAAGGAGTGTTTATTGTGGTTTTCTGGATTTGTTCAACTCTTGTTTTTTTGTGTGAAGGGAGACAGAAAAATTGTCTTTATACTTAATGGGTCTACAGATTAAAGAGGATCCACATAGAGACAATATGAAGATTATCACAATATCCCTAAACTGGGACCTTTGAGTTGCGTTGACCTTGGGGAAGGGGTTGAGTATATTTTATGTGTTTGGGAAGAAAAGCAAATATGTTTAATTAAGAGGGCAACCGTAATGGATCGTATTAGTGTCAACATACCTTCTCCTACTGAGTCCATCCTTACAGGATGTCAGGCTGAGCCAAGTAGCAGTTTGGGACCAAGAAATACTAGTAAAAATGATGTGGACTCTTTCTGAGAAGTTATATGAAATGTCAAGTTGTTCTGCCATTGCTCTTTCCAATTGTGCCAAGACTGTCCTAGATAGTGGCTATTCGTCTAGCCTGGGTCTTTAAGTGGAGAGAAGTAAAGTAGAATGGCAGGCAGCTGCTAGCCAATATTTAACAGCCGTGAGAATCAAACTTGTATTTTTGTATGCCACTGAGATTCTCATACAGTTTATTACTGCAACACGACCTAGCAAAATTTAATCACTCCACTGAAAGATTATTTAGGGATAACCAATTTCTATTACAACAGGGAATAAAGCTAGTATTAGTGGTGATAATCACTGAACTTGGAAAGCAGATATGTTATTTGTCCACTAATTTAACAAAAATGTATTAGAAATACAACTATTTTCTGGAAACTGTGCTGTTAGCACTGTTTCTGGTGTCCAAGAATGCATGTGATCAAGATTTTCTTATTGTGAAATGTTGGGAATTAATGATCCAGGACCAAAACAAAAGTAACTTCAGAGGAGGTATACAAAAATTATTGTTTACTTTTGGCCACCATATGGCAGTGTGAACCAAGTATGAAAGTATGTAAAGTATTCAAGAACAGAATTAAGAATCTGCCATTAAATCTGGTAGTTATTGGGGAGAAATATCCAAGATAAGGGATTTACAGAACAGCTGACAGAGGACCCAGCAAGAGAGTTTTTTCTTCTTGTCTTTGAAATTCCATGGATCACATGATGAATATACATGAGTTTAGTAAGTCCCAAGGAAACAGAGCCATGAATTTCCATAATCCAGTAAGCAGCTTGGCTGCGGGTAAGCCCCATGGCATCTCTAATTCTTATACTAACAACCTTTTGAAAGAGACAATAAGCAGAGAAGGCCTAAAACTGATGTAAGAGACACAACATATATGAAAATATTGATGGCAAATGCCTTAATGGATGTGAGATAAGCAGACATCATAGTACAGAGACCAGTTATTTCATGAAATTTAGTGAAATCCTAAAGAAGAATATGTATATGGCCCCAAATCCGTATATTTCTGTTAGCTCATTTATATAGGAAAGTGATTTGAATGACTAAAATAAAAACTTACATAAGGCAACAAACAAAAAACTTTGATTTTGGAAAAAGAATTGTTAAGAAAATAAGATTTTAGGGGCGCCTGGGTGGCTCAGTCTGCCTTTGGCTCAGGTCATGATCCCAGAGTCCTGAGATTGAGCCCCACATCAGAGTCCCTGCTCAGCAGAAAGTCTGCTTCTCCCTCTCCCTCTGGCTCTTTCCCCATGCTTGTGCTCTCTATCTCTCTCTCAAATAAATAAATAAAATTTTAAGAAAAAAAGAAAATAGGATTTCATAATAGGGATGATACTAAGGGAATTGCAGAGAAAGCTACTGGATAAGTTACAGGGACTTCAATGTAAACTCCAGAGAGAAGTTTTTTCTTTTTCTTTTTTTTTTAAAGATTTTATTTTTATTATTTATTTGACAGAGAGACACAGCGAGAGAGGGAACACAAGCAGGGGGAGTGGGAGAGGGAGAAGCAGGCTCCCTGCAGAGCGGGGAGCCCGATGCGGGACTCGATCCCAGGACCCCGGGATCATGATCTGAGCTGAAGGCAGTCGCTTAACCGACTGAGCCACCCAGGCGCCCGAGAAGTTTTTTCTTTATGGATTGAGATTATCTCTGTTTGCACTCCCTTCTCCTTTCCAACTATTTCTCATCCACTTTCTAGAGATAAACATTATCCTTCCTTTCTGGTTTATCATTCCTGTATTTATTTCACAACAATGGGCAAGTATGTATGTATTTTTTCATATCCTCACATTTCTTATATGAAAAATAGTATATTATAGCTTCTTTTGTAATTTGCTTTTCTCACATAAAAATATATCCTACAAATCACTCCGTATCAATTCATACAAATCTTCCTTATTCTTTTGTGCAGTTGCATACTACTTCATTGTTTGGATGGGCCATATTTTATCTAATTTCTTTCCTACATATGAGTATTAAGTTGTTTCCAATATTTTGGAATTACAAATAATGCTGTAATGAATAACCTTGTACATATATGTATTCTTATTATTGGAGGCATATCTTTAGTGTGTGTTTTTAAAGGTTTCTGGATTAAAGAGTAAGTGCATAGGTAGTGTTTTTTTAAAAGATTTTATTTATTTATTTGAGAGAGAGATAGAGAGAGAGCATGAGCAGAAGAGGGGCAGAGGGAGAGGGAGCAGACTCCCCGCTGAGCAGGGAGCCCGACGTGGAGCTCGATCCCAGGACGCTGGGATCATGACCTGAGCCAAAGGCAGATGCTTAACCGACTGAGCCACCCAGGCACCCCGAGTTTTGTTAAGTATTACCAAATTTTGTCAAAAATGGGTTTTGGGGCGCCTGGGTGGCTCAGTTGGTTGAGCGACTGCCTTCGGCTCAGGTCATGATCCTGGAGTCCCTGGATCGAGTCCCGCATCGGGCTCCCTGCTCGGCGGGGAGCCTGCTTCTCCCTCTGACCCTCCCGCCTCTCATGTGCTCTCTCTCTCTCTCTCATTCTGTCTCAAATAAATAAATAAAATCTTAAAAAAAAAAAAATGGGTTTTACCAATTTGCATTCCCATTAGCAATACACGAGAGTTTGTTTCCCCACAGCTTCACTGACAAAATTTCAATATTTACATACATAATTTTTATACATCAGGTAAGTGGTAAATAGTATCTCAACATTTTTAAATTGTTATTTCTCTAATATGATCTGAATATTTTAAGAACAATTTTTTCTATTTTTTGTGAATTCTTTTAATTATTTCTAATTAATTTTTCTATCAGGGTTTTGGTCCTTTGTTCCTTCACTTTAAAAAGGACATTTTCCTTTGGTCTGTTTTTTTTTTTTTTTTTTTAAGATTTTATTTATTTATTTATTTGTCAGAGAGACAGAGAGAGAGAGAGCACAAGCAGGGGGAGTGGCAGGCAGAGGGAGAAGCAGGCTCCCCAGTGAGCAAGGAGCCCGATCTGGGACTCGATTCCAGAACCCTGGGATCATGACCCGAGCCTAAGGCAGACATGTAACTGACTGAGCCACCCAGGCGTCCCAGGTCTGCTTTATATGTTGCAATTGTTCTCTACAAGTTAAGTCAGTTATATTTTTTTTGAGATTTTTTTTTTTTATGCAAGCATTTTTATTTTATGTTGTCAAATGCAACAATCTTCTCTTTTAATGACTTTGGGTTTTGTATCACACTTACAAAGCCTTCCCTACACTGAAACTAAAGAGAAATTCATGAATGTTTCTTTGTTGTAGATCCATGGCTTCATTTTTTACATTTAGATGCCTAATCCATCCCTAGTAATCTCTTGTATGGTATGAGATAAATTGAATTTTAACTTATTCCATATGGCTCCCTAGTTGTCCTATCACCATTTATTAATGAGTCAGTCTTTACCCCAGTAAACTGAAATGCCAGTTTATCATATATTAAATTTCCATGTGTATTTGAGTCTAGTTTTGGACTTTCTATTTTATCTGTTCTATTTATCTACATATACATTTAAAGAGTTTTAAATTTTTTCCTCATATAGATCTTGCACATTTCTTGTTAAATTTATGTCACTATATTTAATCATCTTTGTTGCAATCTTAAATGGGATTATCTTTACTAATATATCCTCTGTTTATTATTTGTGTATATGAAGACTGTTGATTTTATATGATAATTTTATATCCTGGCCAACTCACTCAATTCATTAATAGTTGAATTAGTTTTAGTATCGATTCTCTGGAGTCTCTAGGTATTCTATCATATTATCTGCAAATGGAGACCATTTTATTCCTTAAATTGCCCATTTTTATGTCTCTAACTGATTTCTTTTATTTAATTGTCCTGGCTAATACTATTTCTACTACAATGCCAAATAGTAGTGGAGAGATATAATCATGTTAAGAAAGTATCTCTCCATTCCCATTTTCTTTATAGTTTTCATCATGAATGTATATTCAATCTGTCTAAAGCTTTTTCATTATTTACGGAGATAATCATGTGATATTGAATTGAGCTAAGATGAAGGAAGCAATGAATATAGATCAGTGAAGACAGGTTATAGAGGAAAATTTGGGGAAAGATTGACAAATAGAAAGTCATAGAAAAACAGTAAACCTGTGCATTGTATAAGTATGAAATGGTTTGTATCAGCACAATGGACCCATTCTTAATGCACATGATTCTGTCAGTTTTTTAAAAATGGGAATTATTTTTTATGCGTATTTCTGAAACCATAATGAAACAATATTTTATGAAGAACTAAGAACTAGTAAAGCAGAGACGTTTTTATTCCTCCTGTTGCCATGGAAACTTTCAGCAATGAAATTTGACTTCACGATGAATACTTAGGAATACTTAGGAACAATTACACCTAAAACCAACCTGCTCTTTGATTTGTGTGAGGTTTTAGAAGACTCTTAGTTGCTGCAGATTCTTAAACTTCCCAAAGTAATTTCCTACATATTTTATTATTACAAAAAGCGATGATAAAAATGTTGTTCAGATAATTCAAGTTCTATCTTAGTTTTAGCATCAAAATCTAAAATTAAATGTAAGAATAAAATGGAATTTGGGTTTAAGTAATGCCCTGGGTTTTAGAAAGTTTTTTCATTTTTGTTTAACATGTTTGGTAGTATCATTTCTTATGAATCAAACACTTCATAGTCAAGGAAAATCATCATAGTCTACTTTTGAGTATGCTCCTTCTAGTTGCAGGATTTAGTTTTAATTTCTACTAAATTTGTGCAAAAAAACCCTTTCAAAATAGAAATGTATATAAGGAATGAAGCGGGGGAAATCGGAGGGGTGGACGAACCATGAGAGAAGATGGACTCTGAAAAACAAACTGAGGGTTCTAGAGGGGAGGGGGGTGGGAGGATGGGTTGGCCTGGTGGTGGGTATTGAGGAGGGCACGTTCTGCATGGAGCACTGGGTGTTGTGCACGAACAATGAATCATGGAACACTTCATCTAGAACT